>NW_006921687.1:3905359-3907527 GCF_000298275.1 Orycteropus afer afer
TTTTTTTTTTTTTTTTCCACATCAGGAGAATTACACAAATTCCCATTATAGTCTCATCTCTAGAAAAAGAGGAGACACTAGGAAGTGATTATTTACAATATGTGTGGAAATAAATCATTCTGAAAACATCCAACATTAACAAGAAAGGACAGCCTGACCCACCATATACAGACACAAAAATAAGTTATCTGGGTCAGCCCATATCCATACCTCTTACTTCCCACTACCTGCCTGCATCAACAACATTATATTTATTATACAACTTAAGATGGGTATTAGCCTTGGTCCACAGAAAGTCATCTCCTAGCTTAGGAATAATAAATAACCATTATTTAATAAGTTAATAAGGAGATCCAGTGGCACTAAGGTTAAGGCATTCAGCTGCTAACCAAAAGGGCAATGGTTTAAATCCATCAGCTGCTTCACGAGAGAAAGATGAAGCAGTCTGTTTCCATAAAGATTTACAGCCTTAGAATCCCTATGGAGCAGTTCTACTCTGTCCCATAAGATCACTATGAGTCAGAATTGACTCAATGTCAGTAGGTTTGATTAATATATATAATATCAGGTTCTGGCAAGATGGCAGACTAAGCAGAAAGACTGTACAGACCCTCTTCAACAAAGAAAAGGAAAACCAATTAAGACAGACACAGAAGATAATCTTGGACCCCTGAGCCTTGAAGGGAAGGATATGTTGTTGTTGTTGTTGTTTGCCATCGAGTCGGCCCCGACTCATAGCCACCCTTCCTTGGGTTTCCGAGGCAGTATCACTACGGAAGTAGGATTGCCCAACCTTCCTTCCAAGGAGTGGCTGGTGGATTTGAACCGCCAGCCTTCTGGTGAGCAGTCAAGTGCCTTAGGTACTATGCTACCAGAGCTCCTTGAAGGGAAGGATATAGAAGTGGACTAAACCCCAACTAGCAGAAGAATTTGCATGAAAATACCAAAAAAGGAGACATACAGAGCTGTGGACTGTCAGCGATCCTGAGCGATCCTGACGGCACAGACAGCTTGGAGATTCCCAAATGGTAGGACCTAAGAATTAACCTAAAAATCAGCCCTGCTAGCCAGGGACTGCACAGAGGACTGCTCTGGTGGCTGGGGAACAAACGAAGAAGGTGAAGAGAAAGGCAGGCCGAGCTGTGGACTTTGGCCGGTCCGGAGGGCGCTGCGATTATGGAGGTTTAAAAGTAGCTCAACTATTTTGGATATTTAAAGAGACAGCGCTCTTGCAGATTCGTGGGGCTTAAGAACACGTTCTGCTTTCCAGCAACCCCAAGGACACTTGGAAACTGCAAGAGTGAAAAGGTACCACATTCCTCTTAATACTCTTATTCCCCACACCCGCATGGTGAATGAAGGTGCGGCCATCCCCCACTCCCACCTACCTTCTGGGCCCACAGGAACTCCATCACAGTCTGTGTGCTCAGACGGAGCCTGGGTGCCCTGCACGTCCACCACCGATTTTTTTTTTTTCCCCTTTTTAATTTTTTTCTTTTTTACTTTCTTTTTTCTGGTGATTAGGTTCTTTGTATTTATCTGTTTTAAAAGAACTATTTTTATTAATACTTTGTCCTTTTTACTATTATTCTCAATCTTCCCCTCCCAGGTCCTACTTTTTAGCACTTTTTCTTTTCTCTGTTCTTGGTTGAAATTATTATTTTTTTTAATTTAAGTGTTTTTTTTCTCCCACATCCTTTTTTTTTTCCATAGGTAACCCTGATACTTATTTTTCTTTTTGCATTTTACCCATTTTTTTTCCTTCATTATTCTCCTTCTCTACTTTATTCTCTTAGTGCCCTATCCCCAGATATTGCAGGTTTTCTTATTTTTTCTTCTTCTTTTTCCCTTTTTTCTTTTTTTAGTTATTCTTCCTGTGTGATTACATAGTGTGTTTTTTGTCCATGTGCTTTTAGTTTTTTAATGGTTATTCAATTGTAATTTGTGTCAAACTGAGTGGGAGACAACAACAGTCCACATAAGACAGAACTACACCCAAACCTCCTGCAACTTCATTTACTGAGCGAGAGCCACTACCTCCTTCTCCACCAATGGGCCAATGATAAAAAACCACCAAGAAGAACCTGAATCACCCTTGGCTGCTCTTCACAAACACTTAAAAGACATCTAAATACAACAATGCTACAGTGCCTCAGAGACAACAGATC
>NW_006921687.1:3907627-3908698 GCF_000298275.1 Orycteropus afer afer
GTACATGGGAAGTACAGACAACAAATATGAACCCATTTGTACATATAGTACTGTGTTGTCAGGGAAGGCTAACAAGGGTATATGGGTGGATAGATGGGTGAACAGGCTGAATGTAGGTATGTCTATGAAATGTGGAGTGTATCTAAGAACATATATAGGGTTGGCAGACAATGGTCCTATAAGTTTATGTGAATGATCAGAATTTCCAGGTGTATAGTAGAGCTAAGGGGCAAGGATGTGGTCACAGCTTGGTCACAGCCAGCTATCCAGAGGAACCAAGTAGTTGAACCTGAGGGCTTGGGACCATAGTTGCAGGGGACATCAAATTCAATTGGCATAACATACTATACAAATCATTGTTCCACCTCCTACTTTGGTGAGTAGCAACTGGGATCTTAAAAGCTAGTAAGCTTCCATCTAGATGCAATGATGGGTCTCTCCTAGTTCAGAGCAAAGGAGAATGAATAAAACCAAAAATTCATGGAAACAATTAGTCCTAGCAACTGGTACACCATCCATTCTGCAGCCTATATGAGTATGAGACCAGAAGAACTAGATGGTGCCTGGCTACCACTGTCATCCACTTGGAAAGGGATCTATGTAGGAGATCCTTGATAAAGAGGCAGAACAATGTGGAACAAAACTCAAAATCATGTGGAGAAAAAAAAAAGGGTGGGGGACCAGGTTTGATGGTCTGATAGAGCTTGGTGGAACCACAGAGACTATGGTTCCTAGCTGCCCTTCAGGTCTGGAATTGAACCCACACCTGTGGTTTCCAGCCAAACAAAAGACAAGCATATGAGTTAAACATTTACCTCAAGTAGATACACTCCTTGGAGAGAACAATCATGGGAGAAAGAAGGGCTGCTTATACACAGGGAGACAGCTCAGGGGGCAGGAGTGCATGGAGGGATGGACACAGGGAAGAGGTAACTATGGGGATGAAGTGGGAGGGGAGCTGTTGCATTGTGGTAAACTGTTGTCCATATCATGAGACAAAGTATATGTGAACCACTGTATGGAAAGTGAATTTGCTCTGTAAAGCTTCACCCATATCACAATTAAAAAAAA
>NW_006921687.1:3908798-3933826 GCF_000298275.1 Orycteropus afer afer
CTGATTCTTCAAATATTTTTCTTAAAAATATGGCAACAAGGGAGGGAGTAAAGTTCACCCACATTTTCAGTTAATGAATGACAGTGCTTTCATGCCATAAAAAAATATTAGAAGGAGTTCTGGTAAGATGGCAGAATAGGCAAACTACACAGATGCTCTTCAAGAAAGAAAAGAGGAACTAATTAACAGAGATGCAGAAGATAGTCCTGGAGCCCTGAGTTTTGGAAGGAAGGATATAGACATGGACTAAACTCCAATTAGTAGAAGAACCTGCATGAAAACACTGAAAAGGAGACTTACAGAGCTGCAGACCGTCAGTGATCGTGATGGCATGGACAGCTTGGATATTGCCACATGGTGTTAGGACCTGAGAATTAACCTAAGAATTAGCTCTGCTAGCCAGGGGCTACATGGAAGACTGCACTGGTGGCTGGTGAATAAAAGCAGAAGCAGCAAAGAGGGAGGCAGGCTGAGCTGTGGACATTTGGCTGTCCAGAGGATGCAGCCATTTTGAATGTTTACAAGCAGTTAGACCATTTTGGATATTTAAAGTGACAGCATTCTCTCAGATTCCAGGCACCTAAGAATAGTCACTACTTTCCAGGGACCCCAAGGACATACCAGACACTGAAGCTGAAAAGGTGTGATATTCCCCTTATTTCTCTTCTACCCCACACCCTCTTGGTAAATGGAGGTGCAAAATAATTCACTCCCACTCACCTTCTGGAGAAGCAAGAATTCCATCCCAGTCTGTGTGCTCTAAGAGAGCCTGGGTCCCCTATCCTGCTCCACCCAATTTTTTTTCCAGTTTGTTTGTAACCTGTTTTTAATTTTTTTTGGTCCTTTTTATTATTATTCTTTTTTTTTCCCTTCCCAGGTTGTAGTTTCCAGCTTTCTCTTTCTTCCCATTTCCTGGTTCCCATTTTTTTCTTTCTTGTGGTTCTCCCTATTCTTTGTTTTCCTTTTTGCATTTTTCCCATTTTTTTTCATTATTCCACTACTATACCTTTCTCTTATCCCCCCCTCTCCAGATATTGTGGATTTTTTCCCTCTTTTTCTATTCATATTTCTTTTGGCTTTTTTAAGTATTTATTTAAATATTTTCTCTCATGTAATGCCTTTTCTCTTTCTCTTATTTATTTATTTATTTAACATTATCCCTCTTTTTGGTTATTGTTCCTGTGTGTTTATGTGGTGTGTGTTTTTGTCCGCCTGCTTTAACTTTTTTTGATGGTTTTTGATTGCCATATTTGTTTGAGTGAGAGATAGCAATCATGACCATATGATGCAACCACACCCACATCTCCTTCAGCTACACTTACTAAGTGACAGCTACCAATTCCTTCTGCACCAACTGTCCAACAATACACGACCACTAATAAGCACCTGACTCACCCATAACTGCTCACGGCAAACAGTTAACAGAAACCTGTGTAGCCACTCTCATTCTCTATCACACCCATCAAGAGACAGCTGCTGAGTGCATAAGTGCTGCCAATTAGCAAATACAGGAGCACAGTAACCTGCTTACTCAGATATATCCAAAAAAAAAAAAAAAAAAGGAAAATCTTCGGCAAATCATTCCAACATACAATCACTAATTAAATACAAATGCAAAAAAGTCACAATGTCTCAGAGACAAGAGACCATCACACTCCACACAAACAAGCAAATAAAGCAGGAGAAACAAGGGAGCAGGATACACACCCAGAACACATCCCTGAGGAAGAAGCAGCATTGAAACACCCTGATAAGGAATTCAAAATAATTATATTTTGGTACTTTCAATGGATTGAGAAACAACAGATCAAGGAAAATACTGATAAAACTAAGGGAAACACAGACAAAGCCCTGGAACAAATTTGAAAGACAATTCAAGAAGAAAATGACGAAATAAATGAAAAATTAGAAATGATATAGAATCTACAGCTAGAAATCCAGAAGATTAATATGAAAATTTCAAAAACAGGTAGCACATTGAAAGGGCAAAGGAGTAGAATTGAATCAATAGAAGACAGAACTAATGAGACTGAAGACAAATCCTGAATATGTCTTCGGAGAGAGATCAATCAGAAAAAAAAGATCAAAACAAAATGAAGAAAGCCTAAGGTTCATGTGGGATACCATCAAAAGGGATAACCTATGTATAATCGGAATTCCAGAACAGGAAGAGAAAAATAAAACCACCAAGAAAATGGGCCAAGATTTGTCAGAAGAGAACATCCCTGATATGATGAAAGATGAGAATATATCGATTTAGGAAGTCCAACGAACCCCAAACAGGATTGACCCCAAAAGAAAATCACTAAGACATATCATAATCAAACTCACCAGAACCAAACACAAAGAAAGAATCCTGAAAACAGCATGGGAAAAATGAAAAGTTACCTACAGAGGGCAACCATAAAACTAAGCTCTGATTTATCAGCAGAAATGATGCAGGCAAGAAGGCAATGAAATGGTATATATAAAACCCTAAAACAGAAAATTTTTCAACCAAGAATTATATAAGGAGCTCTGGTAGGGTAGTGCCTAAGGCATTGGACTGCTAACCAGAAGGCTGGAGCTTCAAACACACCAGCCACTTCTCAGAGTGAAGACTGGGCAATCTACTTCCATAGAGATACCGCCTCAGAAACATAAGGAGGGGTTGCTATGAGTCAAATCAACTGGATACCCAGCAAAATTATCCCTCAAATATAATGGTGAAATGAGGAGATTTCCAGATAAGCGGAAATTAAGGGAATTTGTTAAAACCAGACCAATCTCACAAGAGATGCTAAAAGGAGTCCTTTGAACACAAAACCAATAATGGCAAACAAAAATCAACCATTAATACACATGATGACATAATCCAGGAACCAACCCAGTAATGGAAATATCCAAATTAAAATAAGTTTACAAAATTGTAAACAGAGAACCAGAGATATAAATTGGCAAATGAAGACAGCTAGAAACCAAAGAGGGAAAATAGTGTAGTTACAGAGCTTCTACATGATGAGGAAGTCAAAAGAGTTGCAATATAAAATGGACTGTTCTAAACCTGGGGCGGAAAATTATAAATCACAGGGTAACCTCAAAAAAAAATTATAAACCTTCACATCACAATAAAAAAGAGGACAAGCACAAATATTTAGCAAATTCTAAAACAATAGCAATGAAGGAAATGATGCCATGATTCACAAACAATATGAGCTCAGCAAAAATTACATGGAACATAAAATTATATGCAATATAGAAAATTATATGGAACAAAGAAACCAGGGACAACATGAAAAACAGAGAACAAGATAACAGCAACCAATTCATACTTGTCGATAATAACACTGAATGTCAGTGGATAAAAGCATCACACAAGAGACAGAGAGTTGCAGAGTGAATAAGAAAACGTAATCCATCAATATGCTGTCTACAAGAGACACACCTTAGAGAGAAAGATACAAATCGACTAAAAATCAAAGGTTGGAAAAAGCTGTATCAAGCAAATGGCAACCAAAAAAGAGCAGAAGTGGCAATATTAATTTCTGATCAAATTGACTTTAAGACAAAAACCACATTAAGAGACAAGGAAGGACATTAGATAATGATTAAAGGATCAATTGAACAAGAACACATAACCATAATAAATATCTACAGACCCAATGAAAAAGCCCCAAAATACGTATTTTAAACTTTAACAGAATTGCAAAGACAAACAGATAACTCCACAGTCATAGTGTTGTTGTTGTTGTTATGTGCCATCGTGTCAGACCCGACTCATAGCAAACCCTTCTTGGGTTTCCGAAACAGTATCACTACGGAAGTAGATTGCCCCATCTTCCTTCCAAGGAGTTGCTGGTGGGTTTGAACTGCCAGCCCTCTGGTTAGCAGTCTAGTGCCTTAGGCACTATGCTACCAGAGCTCCCCACAGTCATAGTAGGAGACTTTAATACATCACTTTCAATGAAAGATAGAACAATTGGAAAGAAACTCAACAAAGATGCAGAAGAACTAAACAATACAATCAACCAACTTGAACTTGCAGACATTTACAGAGCACTTCAGCCAACAACATCATAATATACATTCTTCTTCAGTGGAAATGGAACATTCTCCATGATAGACCATATGTTAGGCCATAAAGCAAGTCTTAATAAATTTAAAAACATTGAAATACTGCAAAGTATCTTCTCAGATCACAATGCTATAAAATTGGAAATCAACAATAGGAAGATCAGTGGAAAAAGAGCAAGCACATAGAAACTGAACAACACCCTGCTTAAGAATGACTAGGTAATAGAAGACATGAACAATTAAATTTAAAAAATTATTTGAATCAAATGAGAATGAAAACACAACATAACAAAATCTTTGGGACAAACCAAAAGCAGCAATCAGAGTCCGATTTATAGCAATAAATGTACAAATCAAATAAGAAGAAAGAGCCAAAAGCAACCCTAACCAAACATCTCCAACAATTAGAAAAAGAACAGCAACAAAAGCATACAGTCATCAGAAGAGAGAGAATAATCAAGATTTGAGCAGAAATAAATGAAACAGAAAACAGACAATAGAAAAATCAACAAGACTAGAAATTGGTTCTTTGAAAAGATTAACAAAATTGACACACCACTGGCAAATTTAACAAAGGAAAAGAGGGAGAGAATACAAAAAACATGAATAAGAAACAAATTGGGCAACATCACAACAGAACCAACTGAGATAAAAATGATAATATCGGGATATTATGAAGAACTGTGCTCCTAAACAATTGAAAACCTGGAAGAAATGGGCAGATTTTTAGAAACACACTACTTACGTAAACTAATACAGACTGAGATGGAAAAGTTGAGCAGAGCCATAACAAAAGAAGAGATAAAACAGGTCAAAAAAAAAAATTAACAACAAAAACAAAGCCCTGGCCCAGATGGTTTCATAGGAGAATTCTACCAGTCTACCAACTGACACCAATCCTATTCAAACTGTTTCAGAACATAGAAAAGGATGAATCCTCCCTAACTCATTTTATGAAGCAAGCATAACCTTCATACCAAAACCAGGCAAAGACATCACTAAAAAGGAAAACTGCAGACCAATATCCTTCATAAATATATGAATATAGATGCAAAAATCTTCAACAAAATCCTAGCCAATAGACTACAACAACATATCAAAAAAAAAAAAAATTCATTATGGCCAAGTGGGGTTCATCTCAGGTATGCAAGAATGATTCAATATTAGAAAAACAATCAACATCATCCATCACATAAATAAAACAAAGGAAAAGAACTACATGATTATATCAATTAATGCAGAAAAGTCATTTGATAAAATCCAACATCCATTCCTGATCAATACTCTCAGAAAAATAGGAATAGAAGGGACATTCCTCAACATAATAAAGGGCATATATGCAAAACCAATAGCCAAGATTATTCTCAATGGAGAGAGACTGAAACCATTCCCCTTGCGAACAGGAACCAGAGAAGGATGCCCTCTATCACCACTTCTATTCAACATTGTATTGGAAGCCATAGCAAGGGCAATCAGGCAAGAAAGGGAAATCAAAGACACTCAAATTGGGAAGGAAGAAGTAAACCTATCTCTATTTGTTGATGATATGATCCTACATGTAGGAAACCCAAGAGATTCAGTAAAAAAAAAAAGGAACTAATTAAGAGATTTAGCATAGTGGCAGGAAACAAGATCAACATCCAAAAATCAGTTGGTTTCCTCCACACCAGCAATTCTACCCAAAGCAATCTATACATTCAATGCAATCCCAGTACAGATCTCATAAACATTCTTTAAGGATATGGAAAAACCAGTCACTACCTTTATATGGAAAGGAAAGAGACCTCAGATAAGCAAAGCATTATTTAAGAAGAAGAAGAAAGTAGGAGGTCTCACACTCTCAGATCTCAAAACCTACTATATAGCCACAGTAGTCAAAACAGCCTGGTATAGGTACAATGACAGACACATAGACCAATGGAATAGAATTGAGAACCCAGAAATAGATCCATCAACCCAAGGTCAACTGATCTTTGACAAAGGGCTGAAATCTATTATTTGAGGAAGAGATTGTCTGTTTAACAATTGGTGCTGGCAAAACTGGATATCCACTTGCAGAAAAATGAAACAAGATCTGTACCTCACACCATACACAAAAACTAACTCCAGATGGATCAAAGTCTTAAATGTGAAACCTAAAACTATAAAGTTCTTCAAGGAAAAAATAGGGGCAAATTTAGGAGCTTTAA
This sequence comes from Orycteropus afer afer, assembly GCF_000298275.1. Classification (NCBI taxonomy): domain Eukaryota; kingdom Metazoa; phylum Chordata; class Mammalia; order Tubulidentata; family Orycteropodidae; genus Orycteropus; species Orycteropus afer. Next base: position 3,915,041 of record NW_006921687.1, read on the forward strand.
TATATGGCATAAATAGACTATCAAGCATAAATCAAATTGCACAAACAGCAGAAGAGAAACTAGATGAATGAGACCTTCTAAAAATTAAATTTTTATGTGCTTCCAAAGACTTCTCCAAAGGAGTCAAAAGAGAACCTACGGATTGGGAAAAATTACTTGGCAACAACGTATCTGACAAAGGACTTATCTATAAAATTTATAGAAAACTCTAACAACTCAACAACAAAAAGATAAATAATATAGTTGAAAAATGGGCAGAACACGAATAGACACTTCACCAAAGAGGATATTCAGGTGGCCAACAAACACATGAAGAAATGTTCTTGATCATTAGTCATTAGAGAGATGCAAATCAAAACAACGACACCATCTTGCTCCAGCACCAGTAACAAAGTTAAACAAGACAGCAAATAACAAATGTTGGCTAGGATGTGGAGATATTGGGACTCTCATACACTGCTGGTGGGACTATAAAATGATACAACCACTGTGGAAAGCAATATGGCAATTCCTTAAAAAGTTAGAATTAGAAACACCATTTGACCCAGCCATTCCATTACTAGGTATATATCCTAGAGAAGTGAGAGCCATGACAAGAACAGATAAATGCACATCCATGTTCATCGCAGCACTATTTACAATAGCAAAAGTTGGAAACAACCTAGGTGCCCATCAACAGAAGAATGGATAACCAAAATATGGTACATGCACACAATGGAATACTATGCAACCCTAAAGAATAACATATAATCTGCAAAACACTGCATAACATGGATAAACTTGGAGGACATTATGCCAAGTGAACTAAGTCAATCACAGAAGGACAAATATTGTATTACTCCATTATTTTCAAAAGTCAAGGAAAAGATTATATATGCAAGGAAACTTTCTTTGTTGGTTACCAGGCATGAGAGGGGAGAGGAGGAAACACTGCTAGATAGGTGGAAACAAGTATTGATTTGGGTGAAGGGAAGGGCAATGTAACAAATGTGAGTGATCAGCATGGTGGCATTGAGACATAGAGAGATGTATGGGAGATACAGACAACAAAGATGAACCCTTTTGCACATACAGTACTGCATTGTTAGTGATGAAAAACATTGATATATGGGTGGACAGATGGGTGGACAGGCTGAACATTTAGGTATATCTATGCAAGGAGGAGTGTGCATCCCCAGGGAGCTCTGGTAGCATAGTGCCTAAGGCACTTGACTGCTATCCAGAGGGCTGGCGGTTCAAACCCACCAGCCACTCGTCAGAAGGAAGATGGGGCAATCTACTTCCATAGTGATACTGCCTCGGAAACCCAAGGTGGATTTGCTATGAGTCGGGGCCGACTCGATGGCACATAACAACAACAACATAGCATCCCTAAGTCTCAATGGTTATAGGAGATGATAGGAGAAATAATCTACTATAATGAAAAAAAAAAAAATGGCTGAAGACTGAGAAGTGAAATTGATACAGTTAGGTGGGATGGAGAAGAAAATGTAGCATGGTAGGGAGGACTAAGAATGACATAAGATAGTATCAGGAAGAAGGGGTTTGCAGAAGTTTCAATTATCATAGACTCAGAGGAAATGAATATGGAATAAAAGTCATAGACTTAATAAGACCATAGATAATTCCTGGAATAGTAATGATATAGAATGAAGTTCACAAATTCTAGAGAAGGGAGTGTTTAAAAATGTCTTTTAGACATCTGAAAGGATGGAATCACAGATATCCTCAGAAAAGTTATCCTAGGAGCCTAAGACATGCAAAGACATACACAGAAACATAGTTATGCTAGCATGAGAATAAGGGTGGTAGTTAAATACCATAATATAACTTTGTCTAGTATGTTGCTGGGAGCTCTGGTAGCATAGTGGCTAAGGCACTCGACTGCTAACCAGAAGGCTGGCTGTTCAAACCCACCAGCCACTCCTCAGAAGGAAGATGGGGCAATCTACTTCCGTAGTGATACTGCCTCGGAAACCCAAGGAGGGGTCACTGTGAGTTGGGTCCGACTCGATGGCACATAACAACAACAGTATGTCGCTATGAGTAAGAATTGACTCAATGGCACTGAGCTTTTGGTTTTTTTTTTTTTTTTTTAAATAGTGTGTTTTCAGTACTTTTCCCTAAAGCTTAAGATCAAATTATTCTTAATATATATATTTTTTTCATATGATATCAAGCTGAGATTTGAGGGAAAGGGAAGCAGAGACAAAAAGTTACAAAGGAAAAGAAGTTGAATGCAACTTTCAAGTTTTCAAGTTTTTTAGTCAGGAACAATGCATAAGCAACCCAGGGAAATGAGACACTGCAGTTCTTATAGTGTAGAGAAGATAGGAGGATCAAAATCTCAGGCAAGCATTCTATGCAACTTCATATCAAGGGTTATGGCCATTGAGTTCAGAACATAAAATACCTGGGAGTGGTTAGGAAGAACCAGCAACAAGAATGGAATTTTTTAAAGGATCAAGTCCTTTTATTGATAAATCTGTTTCTTTTATATTTCTTCCCTGGGGGATACAGTTTAATTTGGTCCTTCACACATTAGGAGGGGAAGGATCTACAGAGTGAAGAACCATTCCTAACGCTGGATTCTAATAGTAACCCTGTTTCAAACATAAGGTCTCAGAGAACCAATACCAAATCTCATACATTTACTTTGTGCTTAGCACCTCAAACTAACTCACTGCTGTGAAGTTGGATCCAACTCACAGCAACCCCTCCTTGGGTTTCTGAGGTGGCATCACTACAGGAGTAGATTGCCCAACCTTCCTTCTGATGAGTGTCTGGTGGGTTTGAACTGCCAGCCTTCTGGTTAGCAGTCAAATGCCTTAGGTAGTGCACCACCAACACAAAAATAATCACAGAGGAAAGAATTTTTCTTTTCTTCTGGACATTTGAAAATAGAAAATTTTCTTCTTTAAGTAGAATGATGACAAGGAGTAGTGTTGCCTAAGGTCAGAATTTCTGGTGGTGCAGTGATTAAAGCATTCAGTCACTAACCAAAATGTAGGTGGTTTGAATCCACCAGCCACTTTGTTGGAAAAAGATGAAGCAGTCTGCTTCTGTAGAGATTAACAGACTTGGAAACACTATGAAACAGTTCTACTCTTAGTTGGAATTGGGTTTGGTTTGGTTTTGATTGTCTACCTAAATCTATACTTTGAGAATAAATACATTTTCACAAAGAGTGAAATATGCGTATTAAATCACTGTGCTAAAGGAGCTTACAGGTTAATAGCATTCTGTTGCAGATAGTCTGCATTCCTTGATTCCACTGAAATTATATTTTAATAATAGAATGTATAATAAAACAAATCCCAATCAATGTCAATGATTTCTTGACCTCATTTCTACTTTCATATTTATCTATAATGTTGTAAATTGCTATTCATATAAAACCTGGTTTGAGAGTTCCTAAAAAGGCACACAAAGCAGCAGTCAAGACATCGGACGACCTATAGCACTGGGCAAATCCACTGCAAAGGACCTCTTTCAAGTGCTAAAGAGCAAACATGTCTCCTTGAAGACTAAGGTGTGCCTGACACAAGCATGGTATTTTCAATTGCCTCATATGCATGCGAGAGCTGGACAATTAATACAGAAAACTGAAGAAAAGTAGATGCTTTTGAGTTGTGATGCTGGCGAAGAATGTTGAAAGTGCCATTGACTGCTAAAAGAACTAAAAAATCTGTCCTGGAAGAAATGCAGCCAGAATGCTCCTTGGAAGCAAGAATGGCCAGACTCGTCTCACCTGCTTTGGCCCTATTGTCAGAAGGGACCATTCCCTGGAGAAGGATGTCATGCTTGGTAAGGTGGAGGGTCAACGAAAGAGGGGAAGGCCCTCAACGATATGGATTGATACAGTGGCTGCAGCGATGGGCTCAAGTATAGCAGGGATTGCAGAGCTGGCGTGGGACAAAGTGCTATTTCGCTTTGCTGTGCATAGGGTTGCTATGAGTTGAAGATGACTCAATGGGACCTAACAACAACATAAAGAGACACAGCATATTAGCTATAATAATAAATAAGGGACCACTTGAGGAGAGTGTAAAGTTACAGTGGTCTTATTAAGAATCAGAAGATAGTCTTAATGTCCTTAAAAGAAATTTTAAATACTTCTTACCCTCTTTTCCATCTCATTTTGGTTTGATTGATTCTTTTCTGTGTTGTGCAATGTTCTGAAAACCACTCAGAGTTTATGAGACCTAGTCAAATGTTTATTTTTCAGTGTGTTGAGCTGGAGAAGAATACAGAAGAAATATGCCAGTTTGGAAAATGTGAATGTTTTTTCAGCCATATTTATATTCTTTTAAATATTTTGACAAGGATATCTGTGCAGAGGAAATTATAAAAATGTCATAGATTTATTTTCTACAAGCCTGAGGCATAGCCTTAATACAGGATTTTTTTTTTTTTTTTTAATATAACTCAGTAACAGATCAGGTTAAAAATTTCAAGGCAACTACAGGGTAATTTGTATTGAATATCACTGCACTGAAACTATGCTTCCAGGTTATTATTATTAGGAGCTCTGGTAGCATAGTGCCTAAGACATTTTGACTGCTAACCAGAAGGCTGGTGGTTCAAACCCACCAGCCACTCCTCAGAAGGAAGGTTGGGCAATCTACTTCCATAGTGATACTGCCTTGGAAACCCAAGAACTGGTCACTATTTTTTCTAATATAACTCAATAACAGATCAGGTTAAAATTTTCAAAGCAACTACAGAGTAATTTGGGTTGAATATCATTGCATTGAAATTATGACTTCAGGTTATTATTATCATTATATATTTATTTTCATCACAAAGTTAACAAACAAAAGACTTAGCTAGATAGGTCTGTTACTAATATATCAGTGATTTTGTTCTGTTATTTCAGATTTTTATGCCGCATTTTCCACATTTATGTGAGAGTAATTTATGTATTAGGAGCTCTGAAGTGCAGTGGTTAAAGTTCTCGGGTTGCTAATAAAGATCAGTGGTCCAAACCCCCAGCAGCTTCCTGGGAGAAAGAGGCAGTTTGGTTCTATAAAAATTATAGCCTTGGGAACTCTTTTGGGCCAGTTCTATAGGAAAAAAGATATGGCAATATGCCTCCATAACCATTGAAAAAACCAAAAACCAAATTCACTGCTGTTAAGTCGGATCCAACTCATAGTGACCTCTCCTTGGGTTTCCAAGGCAGTATCACTATGGAAGTAGATTGCCCAACCTTCCTTGCGAGGAGTGGCTGGTGGGTTTGAACCACCAGACTTCTAGTAAGCAGTCAAATGCCTTAGGCACTATGCCACCAGAGCTCTTCTGTAAAGATTTACAACCTTGGAAACCCTATGGAACAGTTTTGACTATTCTAATGGGTCACTGTGGGGGGCTATGAGTCATAATTGAATCGATGGCAGTGGGTTTGGTTTTGGGGTTTATACTTTATATATTACTACATAGATGTCATTTTATTGCACAAGAATATTATAAAAGTGTTTAAAATGCCCCGCACCAAATGAAATATCTGCTCAAATAGGAAAATGAGCATAAATAATATCGCTAAAAATTATTTAAATCTAAGGTCATTTGAAAATATTATTTATATGAGGGAATAAAACTGAAACTCAACTCAGTTGATATTACCAAAAATCCCAAACCAAACCTACTGCCATCAAGTTGAGTCTAACTCATAGCAACCCCCACTGGATTTCCAAGGCTGTAAATCTTTACAGAAGTAGATTGTCTCATCTTCCTCCCACTGAACAGCTGGTGGGTTGAACTGCCAACCTTCTGGTTAGGAGCCAAATGCCTTAACAACTATGCCACCAGAGCTCTTTCAGTTGATATCCAAACTAACCAAATTCACTGCCGTCAAGTCGAAACCAACTCATAGTGACCTCTTCTTGGGTTTCCAAGGTGGTATCTCTATGGAAGTATATTGCCCAACCTTCCTTCCTAGGAGTGGCTGGTGGGGTTGAACTGCCAGCCTTCTGGTTAGCAGTCAGATGCCTTAGGCACTATGCCACCAGAGCTCCCCAGTTGATATCAGAATGGTCAAAACTGCCAGAATATCATTTTGCATCCCCAAGAATATCCAATGAAATTGTGAGTGTTAGGAATATCTTTGACCTCTTATTTCCCATTGTACCTCAAAGTTCCAAAAAGCATCTTGCTCTGTCTTATGGGATTATCATTATGAATATGTTTTCTATACCACAATTGTGTTTTATGTTGGGTTGGTGTTGGTCTACAACTAGTAACTGTTAGATAATTTTTTGTTGTTGTTCTAGTTCTTTTATTCACTTTCTAGAAAGCAACTTATTCCCATTGTTTAGAATAAGAAATATGTAAACACCTTACACTAATATTATGTGTTTCTTTATTTTCATCATGTACATCTGTTATGCAAAACAAAAAGAATATTTAAAACTTGTCAATGTATACTTTTTTTCTCTGCTGTATATTTTGCACAATCTGGATCATTTATTTAATAGAGAAATGTACCTGGGTGAGTTTTAAACATGTTGAGAATTTTTATATAATTAATTTTGATTCATCATTCTGCATTTACTAATGCCACCTCTTTCAAATACTGAGACCATAAAAGATCTTCTTTGCCCATTAAAGGGCAACCAATTATTAAAGTATACAATGATATTACAAGATAAGTCAAATTTACAATTCAAACTGTCATGGCAAAAGTGAAATCCTGAGAATGGATAGAAAATGATACTTAAATTTGTACAATAAATTATTTCCCAACATCATGAATTCTTACATCTGAAACAGATTAACACAAAAGTTTTAGATGTTAAGTAATTAAGATAGTCATAGAGTTGTTTTCTTTTTTCCATTTAAAATATGTGCATTATAACAGTAAGAAATTTACTACGGTTACTCATTAGTCTTATTTTGGTTGTCTTTTTTTAAAATCATGCTTTTGTCTTAATACAAAGCTAGTTTTCAAAAGAACTTTTGTCTCAATTTTATAATGCTATGTGACTATGAAAATGGCTTATTAAAATGAAAAGGTTATTGCTTTTATTGAATATTCATAAAAAATTGTTATTAAAACCATTAGAAATCTCTCTGTCTCTATTGAGTGTAATGATATAAAAGAACTTTATCATTCAGCTCATGGCAACTAGAATGTTTCAGTATCATACATATTTTAACAAACTTGTAAAGAACAAAAACAGAATGTCAGTTTCTGAAGCCTGGTAATTCTATTTATTATGGGTAGAGACAAAAAGACTTTGCTGTTAAATTTTCTTTTATCATATCTAGATACCTAATCCATATAAATGAGCAAGCTAGTTTATTACCAAATAATAGGTTACTTATATCTTATGGTGAAAGAATAAGGTAGGTATGTCAAAGATTGCAACAGAGACACAAATTTATTATAGTGTGAAATACTGACTTAAAAATAAAAAGTGGTTATAGTATTATCAGTTGGCCATTTACAACAGTCTTATTTATAATGCAGGAGATTCTCTTAAAAACGATGTTGTGTGTTGATTACTCTTTTCTATTTGATTATTTTACTCCATTGTGCATTCCCGTTTCCTCTGCTGAAAATGAAGTAATTATTTATTTAATATGTAATGATAAAATACATTTGAAATATTATAAATCATAACATTTCAAAGGAAATTTAATTATTTCAATAGCTCATGCTGTAAAGAAAGGATGGAGGACATGAGTATCTGCCATATCCACTGCAGAGGGCTTTTAGTGGACAAAAAGAAATGTTTAAGTGATTTTAAATATTAAACACACATACATAAGTTTACTAGCCATAACATTATGATTCTAATAGAGAAATCCAAGTACATACATTAACTACCTTGTTTTTTACTTAGTCTATCACTATTGCTCTTTTTCCTTTCCTGTCTTTTTAATGACATTTTACTGTCTTCACATATGATGTCCTTCCACAACTTGTCTCATCTTTAATCACTGGTGTTCAATGCATCCAATCTATTCTTCAGATGGTCTCCAAATACAGGTTGGATATATTCAAGGTCATATTTTGGCTTTCATGGAGTTGTTTTAATTTTCTTCAGCTTCAACCTAAACTTGCATATGAGCAATTGATAGTGTGGTCCACAATCTGCCACTGGCCTTGTTCTGACTGATGATATTGATGTAGTCATTTGACGAGGCCCACATGTATAGTCTCATTTATGTTGTTGAAAAGAATAAATCTTTGGCCATGCAAAATTCAATCCTGTGAAAACTGGCATCTTTTCTATCATCAACACCACACTATCCAACAACTGACACTTGTTTGTTTCCAACTTCAACATTCCAATTACCAGTAATTATCAACACATCTTGATTGCATGGTTGGTCAATTTCAGACTGCAGAAGTTGGTGAAAAATTCTTAACCTCTACATCTTTGGCTTTTGTGTTGGTGCATAAATTTGAATAATGGTAGTATTAACTAGTCTTCATTGTGGGCATATGGATATTATCCTATCACTGACAGTGTCGTATTTTTCAGCATATACTTTTAAGTGTTCTTTTTGATGATGAATACAATGGCATTCTTCTTCAATTTTTCATCCCTGACATAGTAGACCATGTGATTGTCTGATTCAAAATGGCCAGTACCAGTCCATTTCAGCTCACTACTGCCTAGGTTTTCAATCTTTATGCATTTCATTTCAACAATTTCCAATTTTTCTAGATTCATACTCATACATTTCATATTATGATTATTAATGGCTGTTTTCAGCTGTTTCCACTCATTTTGAGTCATGACACATCAGAAAAGGGAGGTCCAGAAAGCTTTACTCCATCCACACCATTAAGATCAATTCTACTTTGCGGAGGCAACTCTTTCCCAGTCGTATTTTGAGTGCGTTCCAACCTGAGGGGCTCATCCTCTAGGACTATATCCAACAAAGTTTTCTTGCTATTTGTAAAGTTTTCAGTGGCAATTTTTTTCAGAAGTGAGCCTGGCCAAATCTTTCTTTCAAGTCTGTCTTAGTCTGGTAGCTCCACTGGAATCTGTCCACTCTGGATGACCCTGCTGATATTTGAAATACCAGTGGCATAGCTTCCAGCATCGCAGAAACATTACTGACTGTGCATCACAGAGGCAGTTATTTAATTAATGTCACTCTAGAATAGTTCATTTTAAATGGCAGGGAATAACCCATACATTTTATTAGTGGTGCAATAGTTCATTTGGATCAATTATCTCATGGAAAACAAAAATTCTTCATAAAAATTGCAAACATTCTTTCAAAAAATAAGGAGCTTATAGAATAATAAAGGACCACCAGACCAAGATGAAAGAAATTAGGACCATAGGGTAGTGAGCAGAACTTCAGAGTCACAAAGATGTCCTTTACCCACATCCTTGCATGACCTAGGATCAGAAACACATCACTTAACCCCAGGAAAACACGGACTTTGGTGTTGGTGGTCTCATGGTGTAAGAGAGATACAATTCCCTTTGACATGCCAGGAAGAGAATGCTACTTCCCAATTCATTTAGCTTTTAAACTCATCATGTCCCTATATGAATAATCTATTAATAGTCTATGAATTAGTCAGTTACATAATTGAACACTTCTCCAGAATTAAATGGTCGTTAAAAAAAACAACATTCACACTTGCCATTGTTCCTTTCTTTGTGTGATTCAGCCAGTCAGCACTGTTGTAGGTCTGGTGTATGTGCTGCCTGATGTTTGCCTAGTATGATCAACATTGTACACTATCTAAAACCAAGATAACCATTCCTAGCCTCATAGTGGTGGAGAGGAGCACCTGGATATACTTCTGTTACACTCTTTGAAGACACATACTATCTGATTTCGTCTTTCTATACACCTATAAATCAAGACAAAGGGATAGATCAATGGAAAAGAATAGAGAGTCCATAAATAGGTCCACACACACATGTGAAATAATTTTAGCTGAAGAGCAAAGGTATTTCAAAGGCCAAAAGAGTTTTTCCAAAAAAAAAAAAAAAAGTGTTAAAACAATTGGATATTCGTATTCAACAAATATGTAAATAAAAACTTCAATTAACACCTCTCAGTACATAAAAAATTAACTCATGCCACAGACACAAATGTAAAATCAAAAGTTATCTAGAAGAAAACATAGGAGAAAATCTCTTAAACATTGGATTAGGCAAAAATTTCTTAGATATGATACTAAGAGCATAATCCCTTGAAAAATAAATTGGATTTCATAATATTTTAAAAGTTCTGCTTTTTCAAGTACACCATTAATTAAGAAGCAAAAGATAAAGCCACAGACTGGAAGAAAATACATACAAAACATACACATGATAAAATATTTGTATCCAGAACTAAAAACTTAATAATAAGAAAATAAACAATCTCATCGAAAATAGATTTGAAATGAAGATGTTAACAGGAGAAGTGCTGAGGGAGGGGGAAATAGAAACTCTGTATTTCCTGCACAATTTTTCTGTAAACGTAAGAATGCTCTGAAAATAAAGTCTATTAAAATAAATAAATTTAAAGATAGGTTTGATAACACATTTAAACAAATATCATTTGTTGATGGCAAATAAGCACATACAAAGATCATCAGTGATTGCTGTTGTTTTGTTGTTAGTTGCCACTGATTCAGAACAAAACGTTTTCTGGTCTTGTACCATCTTCATGATCGTCAGTATCTTTGAGTCCATTGTTGCAGCTATGGTCAATTTTATTGATCTTTTCAAAGGACTAAGTTTTGGATTCATTGATTTTTTCTATTCTCTATTTCTAATTTTTATCAGCTGTTTTATTCTAATTTTTATCAGTTCCTTTCTTCTGCTATCTTTGGGCTTAGTTGCTCTTGTTTTTCTAATTTTTCATAGTGGATAGTTTTTTATTTGAGATCTTTCTTCTTTTTTCATGTAAGCAGGTATGGCTATAAATTTCTCTCTGAGTACCGCCATCATTGCTTCCCATAAGTTTTGAATGTTGTGCTTTCATTTTAATTTGACTCTAAATATTTTTAAATTTCCCTTGTGATTTCTTCTTTGATCCAATGACTTTGATCCAATGTGTTGCTTAATTTCCACATATTTATTCAATTTCCAGTTTTCTTTCTGTTCCTGATTTCTAGTTTCACTAGAAAGTAGAAATTCCACTGTAGTCAAAGAAGGTATTTGTATGATTTCAACATTTTAAAATTTATTGAAACATGAAACATTTTGTGATTTAATATGTGCTCTTCCATATTAAGAGAGAGTGATCCAAAAGCACTGGAGAAAAATATGTGTCCTGCTGTTGCTGGATGGAGTGTTCTATACATATTTTTTAGGTCTAGCTGGTTTTTAGGAGCTCTGGTAGCATAGTACCTAGGGCACTTGACTGCTAACCAGAAGGCTGGAGGTTCAAACCCACCAGCCATTCCTCAGAAGGAAGGTTGGACAATCTACTTCTGCAGTGCTACTGCCCTGGAAACCCAAGGAGGGGTCGCTATGAGTCGGGTCCGACTTGATGACACATAACAACAACAGTTGGTTTGTCGTGTTGTTCAATCCCTCCACTTCTTTAATGATCTTCTGTCTAGACATTATATCCATCATTTAAAATGGTGTATTATAGTGTCCAACTATTATAGAACTGTTTCTCCTTTCAATTCTGTCATTGCTTCTTTTTATATTTTGGGGCTTTGTTGTTAAGTGAATATATATTTATAGTTGTAATATTTTTTTCATGAAATGACACATTTGCCATTATATAATGTCCTTCCTTGCCTCTTTTTTTTTTCTTTTAAATAATACTTTATTGTATCTTTGGGGAAAGTGTACACAGCAAGATAGGTTCCCATTTGACAATTTCCACATAAATTGTTCAGTGACATTGGTTATATTTTTCACAATGTGTCAAAATTCTCTTTAATTATGTTCTGGTTGTTCCATTTCCAATACTGTAGTTTCCCGTCCACCATATCTTCTTATCTCTGATTTTGAGTAAATACTGACTTTTTGTTCTCTTACAAATGTTTTTTAAGTAGAACAATGATCTTACATGTAACATCCTTTATTTTGCATATAAAATATGCAATTCTGCTAACAGGTGATCTCAGTGGATAGACTAGGTTCAGTGTTTTTTGAAGAGCGTTTCAGGGTGAGAGTCTCAAAAAGTCTTCTGGTCTCTACTGGTCTACTTAGTTTGATCTTTCATTTTAAGAATTTGAGTTTTTACATTTTTTCTCCCATTCTATCTAGGACCATCTATTGTGATCCCAGACAAAATGATCCATGGTAGCATCCAGGCACCATAGTTCTTCTGCTCTCTGGGTATAGGTGGTCATGGTTCATGTAGGCTATCAGGCTTGTAGACTTATTTCTTCTTGGAGCTTTTTGTTACCTTCTTACTCTTTTGCTCATATTAGTAGACACCAATAGATTTATCTTTAATGGCCATTCACAAGCTCTTAACATTCCAGATGCTACTCACTTCACTAAGACGCAGATCATGAATTTTAGGGACTATATATGCCGACTGACCAAGTTTTCACATGAGACTATGGTCCTAAGCCTTCAAACTAAGAAAACCAATTTTGGAAGGTGTTTTATTATGTCTGACCAGTATCTGTATTTGTGTCTACAATGAATATATGTGTCTACATACACGCTTTTGTATATTCACATACATATAGATACTTCTATCTGTTCACAACTATGTATAGTATAGCCCTGTACCTACTTGTATACCTATATGCTTTTATCCATCCATAGGTAATCAAACACATATTTTGGTCTTTGTTGGAGTTGTTGCCATCTTGTTGTTGTTGTTGTTGTTATTTGCCCTCGAGTCGGCCCTGACTCATAGCGACCCCTCCTTGGGTTTCCGAGGCAGTATCACTACGGAAGTAGGATTGCCCAACCTTCCTTCCAAAGAGTGGCCATCTTACATATGTCAAATTCATCATAGAGGCATACTTTTCCCTCAAGTGCATCACGGTGGCACATTTATTTTGCTTATTTGGGCTCACTACATCCACATTTTGGTGTCATTTTTATCATCACTAAAAATAACAAGTATCTATGATCTAAAGTTTTCCTCCCCCTCCCCAACTCCATTCCCGGGTAATCACCAACGAACACTGGTCACTTCATATATGTCTATTCTTGTCTTCTTATAAAAGATGGATCACATAACATTTATCATTATATGTTTGATTTATTCCACTTAGTATTATGCCTTCAAATCCATCCATATTATAATGTGTTTCATCAACTTACATTCTTTTTTGTTTCAAAGTATTCCACTGTATGTATGTATCATATTTTGCTTATCCATTCATCCACTGAGAGACATTTCAGTTGTTTCCATTTATTTGCTATTGTAAAAAAATGCTATAATGAACAGAGATGTGTATATATTTCTTTGTATCATTATTTATACAATTCTAGGGTACATATTAGGAGCTCTGGTGGTGTAGCACCCAAGGTATGTGACTGCTAACCAGAAGGCTGAAGGTTCAAACCCATCAGCCACTCCTCAGAAGGAAAGTTGGGCAATCTACTTCCATAGTGATACCACCCCAGAAACCCAAGGAGGGGTCACTATGAGTTGTATCTGACTTGACAGCAGTGAGGTTGTTTTTTTTTTTTTTTTTTTAAGGGTGCATATTACAGCAAGCTTTATAAACAGCCCTAAAACACTGTATGATATAGTGCTGGAAAATGAGCCCATCAGGTTGGAAGGCACTGAAAATTTGACTGGGCAACAACTGACTCCTCAGAATAGAGACAATCTTAACACATTTTGTTATGATTCACACAATTGAATACCTTTGCATAATCAATAAAGCACAGGTAAACATCTTCCTGGAATTCTCTGCTTTCAGAAAAGATCCATCTGACATCAACAATCATATGCATCGTTCTATATCCTCTTCTAAATCCAGCTTGAATTTCTGGCCGTTTCCTGTCAATGTACTCTTACAACCATTTTTGAATTATCTTCAGCAAAATTTTATTTATGTGTGATATTAATGGTATATTGTTCAATAAGTTCCACATTCTGTTGGATCACCTTTCTTTGGAATAGGTACAAATATTGACCTTATCTAGTCCATTGGCCAAGTACCTATCTTGCAAATTACTTGACATAAAGGAGTAACTGCCTTCAGAGCTGCATCCTTTTGTTGAAACATTCAATGGGCATTCTGTCCTGGAACCTTGATTTTTTTTTTTTTTTTTTTTAGCAATTCCTTCAGTGCAACTTGGAGTTCTTCCTTCATAAACATATGCTTGATCATATGCTACCTCTTGAAAAACTTGGACATCATTCAATTCTTTTGGACACAGTGATTCTGTGTATTCCTTCAATCTTCTTTTGATCCGTCCTGCATCTTTCAGAATTTTGCCCATAGAATCCTTCAATACTGCAATTCGAGGCTTGAATTTCTCTTTAATTCTTTCAGTTTGAGAAGTGCTGAGCATATTCTTCTTTGGTTTTCTAACACTAGTTCTTTATAATCTATTTATTATAATACTTTGTCTTCTCCAGCTATCCTTTTAAATCTTCTGTTGAGGTTTTTTACTTCAACATTTTTCCCATTAGCTTCAGCTACTCTATGTTCAGTAGCAAGTTTCAGATTCTCTTATCTATTTTAATCTTTTCTTTCTTTATATTTTCAGTGCCCTTTTGCTTTCTTCATGTGTGAATAAATTAGTATTCAAAGTTTCAAATACATTCTTGGGATGGTCTCTAAATGGCTCTCATGGACTTTTTAAAATTTTCCTCAACTTCAACTTGAAATTGATTATGAGCAATTTATAGTGGGTTCCTCAGAAAGCCACTGGCTTTTTTCTGACTGATGATATTGAGCTTCCATATTGTTTCTTTCCACAGATGTAGTCAATTTGATTCCTGTATATTCCATCTGGTAAAGTCCATGTATATATTCACCATTTTTTGAAAAAGGCATTTGCAATAAATAAGTTGTGAGTCTTGCAAAATTCTATCATGCCATATCAAGCGTCATTTCTAACACCAAGGCCATATATTCCAACTACTGATTCTTCTTGTTTCAAACTTTTGCTTCTCAATAACAATAGAATTACCAAGGGATCTTGATTACATAGATAATTTTCAAACTGGACAAGTTAGTAAAAATCTTCAATTTCTTCATCTTTAGCATTAGTGAGTAAATCTGAATAATAGTGTTTTGGTTATCCAGTGCCATGCTGACAGGAATACACCACAAATGGAATGGCTTGAACAAACAGGAGTTTATTCTCTTACACTTTTGGAGGCTTTAAGTATGAATTCAAGTGCAGGCTCTAGGGACTGCGTGAAAGGCCTTCAACCTTGAGCTTCAGCTCTGCCTCCTGATCCTGGCCCACTGAAGCTGGAGCCTTTCTTCATTCAGACAGCTGCTGGCTGCTTAGACTGATAAACCCAAGGTTGACAAGTAAAAAAGACATAGTCCCAGTGTTACCAAACCACATGGCAGGCCATTAATTCAAGTCCATTGAAAGTCCCAAGATCGGCAAAGCATGGCAGCCTGCTGAAGAGCAACATGGTTATGTGAAGGGTTCAAGTATTCCAAAAGACTACAGATCAATCCCAAAGCTTCTTCTTATATGCAGGAAGCAGACCACATTCCCTAAAGTAGTTACTCAGCTGCTCGTGGCAGATTTCACCATGCAGTTGATCGTCAGTTTCATCATGAGGAATAACTACCTCCAGCTGCCCAGCCACTCAACCAGGCCCAGCCAAGTTGACAGCAACCTAAACTACCACAAATAGTCACATTAACTGGCCTTCCTTAGAAGTATATGGATATTGCCCTATCACTGAGAGCATAGTACTTCAGGATAGATCTTGATATGTTCTTCTAGACAATGAATGTCACTAGTTTTTTCAATGCTTCAAAGAAGCAACCTCTAGTCTTGTTAATCCTTTCTCTTGTTATTTTATTTCATTTATTCCTGCTTGAATATTTATTATTTCCTCTCTTCTAGTAACTGTAGGCTTTTTTTGTTTCCCCCTAGCTCTTTTTCTAATTGTAGATGTTGGGTTGAGGTGCTGATTTTTGTTCTTTTATTATTATTATTATTGATTTGTGTTAATGTTATCATTTATCCTCTGAGCACTACTTTTGCTGTTTCCCAAAGATTTCAGAATGTTGTGTTTTCATTCTTGTTTGTTTCAATGATTTTTTTTTTTAATTTCATCTTTTATTTTCTATTACAGGGTTCAGCAGAGCTTCCAGACTAAGACAGACTCGGAAGAAGGAAGAGTTCAACCACTTTTCAAAGAACTGGCCAGTGAAAATCTTAAGAATAGTGGTAAAACACTGTTTGATATATTACTGAAAAATAGCCCTGAAACATTATCCAATATAGTGCCAGAAGATGAGCCCCTCAGTTCGGAAGGCACCTTTTTGGGGGTCTGGAACTGGTAGGGAAGGCCAGGAAATGGGAGTGGAGCAGTTTACAGCAGCTAAGGGAGATGAACTCATCTGTCAGTTTGGCTTGTGTATTGCTATGAAGCTGGAGGCTATGCCACTAGTGTGTAAATGCCAACAGGGTTATCCATCATGGACAGGTTTCAGTAGAGCTTCCAGACTAAGGCAGACTCAGAAGAAAGAAGAGGCCAACCACTTCTCAAAGAATTGGCCAGTGAAAACCTTATGAATAGCAGTGAAACACTGTCTGATATATTACTGAAAAATAGCCCTGAAACATTATCTGATATAGTGCAAGAATATGAGCCCCTCAGGTTAGAAGACACTCAAAATATCACGAGGAGAGATCTGCCTCTTCAGAATAGAGCCAACCTTAATGATGTGGATGGAGAAAAGCTTTCAGGACCTCCTTTTGCTGATGTGGCATGACTCAAGATAAGAAGAAACAGCTGTAAACATCCATTAATAATCAGAACATGGAATGTATGAAGTAGGAATCTAGGAAAAAATTGTCAAAAATGAAATGGAACACATAAGGATTGATATCCTAGGCATTAGTGAGCTGAAATGGACTGGTTTGGACCATTTGAATCAGACAACCATATGATCTACTATGCCAGGAATGACAAATTGAAGAGGAATGACAAAGCATTCATAATCACAAAGAATGTTTCAAGATCTATCCTGAAGTACAATGCTGTCAGTGATAGGATAATATCCATATGCCTACAAGGAAGACCAGTTAATATTACTATTCCTCAAATTTATGCACCAATCACCAAAGCCAAAGATGAGGAAATTGAATATTTTTACAAACTTCTGCATTTCTGCATTCTGAAATTGATTGAACATGCAATCATGATGTGTTAATTATCACTGGTGATTGGAATGCAAAAGTTGGAAACAAAGAAGAATCACCAGTAGTTGGAAAATATGGTCTTGGTGATAGAAATGACGCTGGAAATCACACAATAGAATTTTGCAAGGCCAATGACTTATTCACCACAAATACCTTTTGTCAACAACACAAACAGTGGCTTCACCAGATGGAGTACACAGGAATCAGACTGACTACATCTGTAGCAAGAGGTGATGGAGAAGCTCGATATCTTCAGCCAAAACAAGGCCAGGAGCTGATTGTGGAACAGACATCAACTGCTCATATGTAAGTTCAAGTTGAAGCTGAATACAATTAAAAGAAGTCCACAAGAGCCAAATATGACCTTGATTACATCCCTTTTGAATTTAGAGAACATCTAAAGAATAGATTTGATGAACTGAACATCAATGACCAAAAACCAAATGACTTGTGGGATGACATCAAGAATATCATACATGAAGAAAGCAAAAGATCATTAAAATGACAGGAAAGGAAGAAAAGACCAATATGGGTGTCAGAGGAGACTCTGAAACTTGCCCTTGAACAGAGAGTAGCTAAAGTAAATGGGAGAACTGACAGGATAGATGATCTGAACAGAAGATTTCAAAGAGCAGCTTGTGAAGACAAAGGCAATTATTATAATGAAATATGCCGAGAGTTGGAGTTAGAACACCAAAAGGGATAAACAAACTCGGCATTTCCCAAGTTGAAAGAACTGAGGAAAAAATTTAAGCCTCGAATTGCAATATTGAAAGATTCCATGAGCAATATATTGAATATGCATATCAAATTGTTGATTATATATTGTCTTGCTTCACTGTGATTTTTTGTTTTGTTTGAATACATCTGGGGAACAAGGCAAGCATGTTACTCTGATCACTAGTTTGGGAGCATTGGGGCACTCACCATCTGTCTCTGAGTGAAGTTATTAGTGGGTGGAAGTGCAAATGTGAATCTCTGATAACTGATTAATAGATTAGCTGAGGGCAGACCAGTTGGGTGTTAGCTGCTGTTTTTGATCCAGTGGTGCTGGCATTCACCAGTGAGTGGGACAACAGGTGTGGTGGGTATGGCTGTATAGAGTTTCTGGCTCTGTAGTGGTGGAGAAAGAGAAAAAGAAAAAGAATGGTTATGAGAGGGAAAAAATATAAAAGGAAAAAAAAGGGGGGTGTAAAAATGAAAAACATTAAAAAGAAACAGAAAGATAAATAAGCAAAAGAAAAAGGAGAAAAACAAAAACTAAATGTGGCACAGTATTGGCCCGAGTGCTAGCTGTCAAACACAGATGTGGTGGAAATGTGGAAATTTCTCTGTGGAAGCACACACCACCTAATACAGAGGTCAGGGGCAGTCCTACTGAAAACAGAGGTGGTGGAGAGTGTTATTCTCACAGCCAGACCAAAGAAGAGAAAAAAAAAAAAAAAAGGTAAAAAAAAAGAAACCAAAGGAAAAAAGGAACAAATGAAACAAGTCAGGAAGAACTGAGAAGAGAGGGGAAAATAAAAAGAAA
>NW_006921687.1:3933926-3934948 GCF_000298275.1 Orycteropus afer afer
GCTAGCTGTCAAACACAGATGTGGTGGAAATGTGGAAATTTCTCTGTGGAAGCACACACCACCTAATACAGAGGTCAGGGGCAGTCCTACTGAAATCAGAGGTGGTGGAGAGTGTTATTCTCACAGCCAGACCAAAGAAGAAAAAAAAAAAAAAAAAAAGGTAGAAGGGAGTATCAGAAGATAAAAAGGAAAAAATAGAACAAGTAAGGAAGAACTGAGAAGAGAGGGGAAAATAAAAAGAAAGTAAAGAGTGAAAAAAAGAAGAAAGAAAAGAACTGGTGTGAGAGTTAGCTACCAAACACAGCTACACCAGAAATGTGGAGCTCACTCTAGAGGAGTGCACACTGCTGTCCATGGAGGAATAAGGATAGACTATGCTGACCATGGAGAGGGGCAGACACCCATTCCATGGGATCAAAAAGAAGAAAGAAAAAGAAAAGAAAAAAAAAAGGAGAACAGGAAGAAATGCAAAAGATAGAAGCGGACAAGAATGGAAAGAAGAAAGAAGAACCAAGGAAAAAATAAGATAGAAAGAAAAGAGCACAGTACTGGTGAAAGTGCCAGCCACCAAAAACAGCTGTATAGGAATAAAGTGTTCACTCCATGTGAGTGTAACTGCACCTCCATTGAGGGAAGGGTGGATGTGGGTCCTGCTCAATGTGTGGTCAGAAAGGGTGAGGCTCCTACTCTTCGGGATCCACAAAAATAAATGAAAAAGGGCAAGTGAAGAGGAAGAAAGGAAAGAACAGAAAACAAGATGGGAACACAGAAGAACTAGAAGTTTTAAAACTTTTATAAGGTTCCTTTTATCTATTTTATTCATGCATTTGTTATATTTATCACACATATTTTTATTATTATTATTGTCATTTGGGTGAAGATTTACAGAGCAAATTCACTTTTCATACAGCAGTTCACATACACTTTGTCTCATGTCATTGACCACAGTTTACCACAATGCAACAGCTCCCACCCACTTCCTCCCCATAGTTAGCACTTCCCAGTGTCCATCCCTCCATGGA
>NW_006921687.1:3935414-3936335 GCF_000298275.1 Orycteropus afer afer
GATGTCCCCTGTGACTATGATACCAAGCCCACAGGTTCAACTACTCGGTCCCTCTGTGACCAAGCAGTGACCACAAACTTCCCCTTGTCAACCCTACTATACACCTGGGAATTCTTATCATTCACATAAACTTATAGGACCATTGTCTGCCAACCTTATGTATGTTCTTGGATACACTCTCCATTTCATAGACATACCTAATAGTTCATCCTGTCCACTCATCTATCCAGCCATATACCCATGCTTGCCTTCACTGACAACACAGTACTGTATATGCAAAAGGGTTCACATATGTTGTCTGTACCTCCCATGTACCTCTCTATGGCTTTCTCATCCTCAATGCTGCCATATTGGTTACTCACATTTGGTACATTGCCCTTTTCTTCACCCAAATCAATACTTAATCTCTATCTATCTAACAGCATTCCCTCTCCTCCCCTCCCACTCCTGGTAACCAACAAAGAAAATGTCCTTCAATAGATAAAACTTTCCTTAACTTTTACAATAATGGACTAATACAATATTTGTCCTTTGGTGATTGACTTCTTTCACTGAGCATAATGTCCTCCAAGTTCATCCACGTTTTGTGGTGTTTTGCAGATTCTACATTATTCTTTAGTGTTACATAGTATTCCATTGTGTGTATGTACCATAGTTTGGTTATCCATTCCTCAGTTGAAGAACACCTAGGTTGTTTGCATCTTTTGGCTATTGTATAGTCTATTTATGCCATATATTAGGGCCCTTAAATTTTCCCCTAGATTTTCCTTGAGGAACTGTATAGTTTTAGGTTTCACATTTAAGTCCTTGATCCATCTGGAATTCATTTTTGTGTGAGGTACAGAACTTGTTACAACAGTCCATTCTATCTTGCAACTCTCTTAACTTCCTCACCATTTAGAAGTTCTGTGACTACACAGT
>NW_006921687.1:3938545-3944467 GCF_000298275.1 Orycteropus afer afer
TTCAAGGATCAGGGGTCCAGGATTATCTTCTGTGTCTGTGTTAATTGGTTTCCCTTTTCTTTGTTGAAGAGGGTCTGTGCAGTCTTTCTGCCTAGTCCGCCATCTTGCCAGAACCTCTGTTATCATATTTTTACAAAAGTTTGCATCCCATGGTTTTCTCCCAAGAACTGTATAGTTGTAGATTTTACATTTAGGCTTCTATCCATTTTGAGTTAGTTTCATTTTTCTGCATCCAGTTTTACTAGCACCATTTATTAAAGGAGCTATTTTTGCCCTCATTTTCAAAAATCAGCTGTCCATAGATGACTTGACCAATAAGTAACATCACAATAAATAGAGAAAAGATAGAAATTGTCAGGGATTTCATTTCACTTGGATACACAATCAACACCTATAGAAGCATCAGTCAAGATATCAGATGTCATATTGCATGGGGCAAATTCGCTACAAGGGAGCTCTTTAAGGTGTTAAAGAGCAAAGTTATCACTTTAAAGACTAAGGTGTGCCTGACTCAAGCCATCATATTTTCAATAACCTCATATGCATGTGAAAACTGGACAATGAATAACAAAGACTACAGAAGAATGCCTTTGAATTCTGGTGTTGGCAAAGAATACTAGAAATACTATAGACTGCCAGGAAAACAAACAAAACTGTCATAGAGGAAGTGCAGCTAGATGCTCCTTAGAAGCAAGAATGTTTGTCTCACCTATTTTAGTCATGTCGGAAGAGATCATTCCCTGGAGGATAGCATGCTTGGTAAAGTGGAAGGCAAGAGAAAAGAAGGGGAAAATGCTCAATGATATGGGCTGATGACACAGTGGCTGCAATAATGGGTTACAACAAAGCAAGGATTGTGAGGATGGTGCAGGACAAGGCAGTATTTCATTTTGTTACACATAGAGTCTGTATAAATTGGAATCAGTTTGATGGCACCTAACAACAAAAATGTAGATGCCTGATTTGATTCTGAGTTCTCATTTATATTTCACTGGTGTATTCCACTGGGTCTATCATTGAACCAATATCAGGCTGTTTTGATTATAGTGCTCATATAGTATGTTTTGATATAGGGAAGTATGAGGCCTTGTGCTTTGTTCTTTATCTTCAATATTGCTTTGGCTCTTTGAGGTTTCTTTCCTTTCCATGTGAAGTTGGTCATTAGTTTTTCATTTCAGTAAAGGATGGTGTTGGGATTTGTATAGGGATTGCATTGTACTGTAGATCTCTTTAGGTAGAATTGACATTTTCACTAAAATAAATCTCCCAGTACATGAGCACAGATGTCTGTTTGTAGGTCTCTTAATTTCTTCTAGTGTTGTTATTATGTGCCATCAAGTCGGACTTGACTCATAGCGATCCCTCCTTGGGTTTCCAAGGCAGTATCACTACGGAAGTAGATTGCCCCATTTTCCTTCCAAGGAGTGGCTGATGGGTTTGAATCGCCAGCCTTCTGGTTAGCAGTCAAGTGCCTTAGCCACTACACTACGAGAGCTCCCATCTCTTCTAGTAGTACTTTATAATTTTCTTTATATAAGTTTTTAATGTCTCTGATTAGGTTAATTTCTAGGCTTTTTATCATTTTGTTGACTATCATAAATTGGTATTTATATTTTATTTCTTTTTCAGCATACTCTCTGTTAGTGTGGAGGAACCCAATTGATTTTTGTGTGTTGATCTTGTATCCTGCTATGTTGCTGAATTCATTCTTCTACTAATTCTAGCAATTTGTTGTGGAATCTTTAGGATTTTCTATGTATACAATTAGGAACTCTGGTGGCAAAATGCCTAAGGCATTTTACTGCTAACCAGAAGGCTGGCAGTTCAAACCTACCAGCCATTCTTCAGAGGGAAGATTGGACAATATATTTCTGTAGAGATACCGCCTCGGAAACCCAAAGAGGAGTTGCTATGAGTCGGAAATGACTCAATGGCAGTAAATTTGTGTGCGTGTGTGTGTGTGTGTATAAGATCATGTCATCTGCAAATAGAGATATTTTTACTATTTCCTTTCCAATTTAGATACCTTGTTTTTGTCATAAGTTCTGCTTATGACTTCCAACAGAGTATTGCATAAGAATGATGATAACGTGCATCCCTGTCTCATTGCAGTTCTCAAAGGGAAGGTCCCCAGCCTTTTTCCATTGAGTATAATGTTATCTGTTGGTTTTGCATATATGCATTTAATTATGTTGAGCAATTTCCCTTCTATTCATATTTCATTGAGTTGGCTTTTTTTTTTTTTTTTTTTTAAATCAGGATAGGGTGTTGCCTTTTATCAAATGTCTTTTCAGCATCAATTGATAAGAGCATATGGGTTTTTTCCTTTGATTTTTTTATGTGATGGATTACATTAATTGATTTGCTAATGTTGAACCATCCTTGTCATCATTGCTAAAACATTTTTGTGTCTATATTCATGAGGGATGTTACTCTGTAATTGTGTGTGTGTGTGTGTGTGTGCTGTCATTGCCTTGCTTAGGTATCAGGCTAGCTTCAAACTAAAAGCCTTATAGTATTCCCTCATCTTCCATGTTATTGAAGATAGTTAGTCGAATTCATTCCCAACTCTGAATGTTTGGTAGAATTCCCCAGTGTAACTGTGTTTTTGTTGTTGATAGTCTTCCCCCACCCCTCCATCTTCTGTCTCTTGTTTTGTAATAGTTCTATTTAAATTTTCTACCTCTATTTGTGTTAGTTTGACTAGGTAGTGTGTGTCTCTGAATTTGTCCATTTGATCTAGGTTTTCAAATTTTTTGGAGTACAATTTGACATAGCAACTTGTTATAATGCTCTTTATCTCAGTTGAATAAGTTGTAACATCAGGAAGGGAGTGTTCAAGGTTGTATCCTTTGACCATACTTATTCAACATGTAGGCTGAGCAAATAATCCAAGAAGCTGGACTATATGAAGAAGAATGTGGCATCAAGATTGGAGAAAGAATAATTAACAATCTGCAATATGCAGATGTCACAACTTTGCTTACTGAAAGTGAGGATGACTTGAAGCACTGACTGATGAAGATTAAATACTACAGCATGCAGTATGGATTACATCTCAACATAAGGAAAACAAAAATCCTCACAACTTGGCTTATAACCGGTATTACAATAAATGGATAAAAGATTGAAATTGTCAAAGATTTCATATTACTTGGTTCTGCAATCACCACTGATGGAAGTAGAAGTAAAGATATCAGACAACATATTGCACTGGGAAAATCTACTGCAAAAGAGGGAACACTGCTAGATAGGTAGAGACAGTTATTGATTTGGGTGAAGGGAAATGCAATATACCAAAGTGAGTGACCAACACAATAATAATAAGGAAAAGGAAGACACAGAGAGGTGCACAAAAGGTACAGACAATAAAGACAAATGCTTTTACATATATAATACTGTGTCATACAGTACTGTCGTACAATATAGATGATATCATTAATCTACAGGTAAATAAATGGATAGACAGGTTGAATGATCAGGTATGTCTAGGCAGTAGGTTGGCAGGTGATATTTCTACATACGTATTTGTATGTGCTATAAGAATGTCCATATACATAACAAAAGTAACAAGGAGAAAAGATATGGTAACTTCTTAGCCACAGTCAACCATCTTGAGGGAGCAAGTTGTTGGACATGTGGGCTTGGGACCATGGTCGCAGGGGATATTAAGCTCAATTGGCATAACATACTACACAAAAAAATTGTCCAGCATCCTACTTTGGTGAGTAGCATCTGGTAAAAGTAAAAGTAAAAGCTTGCAAGCAGCCATATACATACAACAATGGGTCTCTTCTCATCCAGAGCAAAGAAGAATGAAAAGAAAAAACAAAGATGCATGAAAACAATTAGTCCGAGAGACTAGGAAACCATGAGAACCTCAGCTTATATGGCCATGTGACCAGGAAAACTAGATGGTGCCCAGTTACCACTGCCAACCACTCAGAAAGGGATCAGCGCAGGAGATCTTGGATAGAGTGGAAGAATGATGTGGAACAAAACTCAAAATCATAAAAAAAGACCAGGTTTGCTGGTCTCATAGAGCCTGGTGAGACCCCTGAGACTGTAGCCCCTAGTTACTCTTCAGGTGTGGAACTGAACTCACTCCTGTGGTTTCTGCCAAACAAAACACAGGCATATGGGGTGAATATTTACATCAGGTAGATGTACTCCTTAGAACAATCAAAAATGGGAGAACAGAAGGAGAGTATTTGCACAGGGAGACAGTTCAGGGGACAGGAATACATAGGAAAGAAGGACACAGGGCAGAGGTAACTACAGGGATGAAGTGGGAAGAGATCTATTACATTGTGGGGAATTGTAGTCAATGTCATGAAACAAAATGTGTATGAAATGCTGTATGGAAAATGTATTTGCTCTGCAAACTTTTATGCAAATCACAATAATTTAATAGAGAGAGAGATAGGGAACAGGATATAGTGCTAGGCAAGGGACTGGCAAGTGAAAGGCTGGGACTCAGAACCACATTTTCGCTCATTAATTGAGAACTAGAGTACCAAGAATGGTAATAGATATCAGAGAGGAGTGGGAAAAGCTTTGGAGAAAGAAGGAGAATTTAGATGCACAATACAATATATTCCATTTTGGGATCAAAACAGGCAAAAGGGGGTAGTGTATCTTCCCAAAGGGGTACAAGAAGATCTACACTAATAGGTCGGGAGCTCTATGAGACCTCTTTGAAAGAAGACAGGAAGACTAAAGCAGTAGAAATAAAGCAGAATTTGCCCAAATCAATCTGACAATTCTAAAAACAATGTACGTTTACATATTTTGGTACTGGTATGTCTCTTCTCCTGGTTCATAATTTCCCTGAGGATAGGATCTTTCTTATTCATCTTTAAAAAAAAAATTTTTGATCAGGTCTACCGCTTACTCTCTCTTTGTACCCCAAAAGGATCCCTGATCAAATATATCTTTACGAAATAAATGTTCAATAAATATCCAAATAGGACATTTATGAAGTGGGAGACATTCAGGTAGAAGACTGGTCAATCTACTTTCATAGAGATACTGCCTCGGAAACCCAAGGAGGGGTCACTATGAGTCAGAATTGACTCAATGGCAGTGAGTTTGGTTTTCGGTTTTGGTTTATATTGAATTGCACCCACATGTATTTGCAAGAAATAGATATACCAGGAGGGAGAGGGCATTATGGCCATACCAACACAGACAGTGCATGTCAGAGGCAATTTTGAATACCTGAAGATTATTTTAAACCAATCTGCAAGATCATAGTTTCTCCAGAATCCTTTTTGCAAAGTATAACCTTTGTCTGTGTTTCGCTTTTAATTAAGGTTTGTATCTTTTCCAGGCTCATCAATAAGGAAGGAAAGAGCAGTCATACAACTGGTAGAGCCAGCATATACAGCACACCAGGCTCAAAATTAGTGGTGGCAAAGATAATTAACAGATAATGTCAATGCAATGAAGTGTTGTCACAAGATAATGGTCTCCTGCTGCTATATAAATGTTGAAGTGAAGCCCAGTTTTTCAAAACCAAATGTCAAAGTTGAAACAGGAAATTTTATCACATAAAACAATAACCTTTAAACAATACTCTATTGCAATAATTTATTTCTGATACATTATACCTTTCTCTAAAAAAATGCTAGAGAAAGGAATCATTTTATATTAAGTATACTATAATTGTGTCATAACAGTTTTTTGTAATCTCATTAAAGGCCCTGTTATTCAATTTGATCAGAATTTGGTTTGTAAAACTATTTTAGTCATTTAGAAATGCTTATTTTAGTGTAGGTTCCAGTACAACTAGTTATCATTTTACTACTTATAAAACTACCTTGTATAAGAGAGGCGGGGCAAGATGGCGGACTAGGCAGAAGGATTGCACAGACCCTCTTCAACAAAGAAAAGGGAAACCAATTAACACAGACACAGAAG
>NW_006921687.1:3948732-3951523 GCF_000298275.1 Orycteropus afer afer
AAAAAAAAAAAAAAAACTACCTTGTATAGGCTTACTTGAAAATAATGACTAGTATTTGTAAGTCTGCATGGCAGATTATGCTCTTTGTTATCAATAGGCATGTTTTATTGATAACAAAATATTTTAAAATTCATTATTACACTTTATCTAGAACCTTTAATCAAGCATTATAGTCTAATATGCCTATTAAAAAAAAGCTAAACAATATTTTTTTCTAATAGCACAATTCCAGATAACAATTAAATAACCATATATGGATTATGAGTCTGAATTAATATTAGAGGCAATTACTGAACTCCGTGTAATCTATTTTTATCTAAATGTAGTCTATTAGAATTACTTTTCCCAATTATCAATTGATTGTCTCTCAGCTAAAATTCCACCATTTATTTCTTACTTTGCAGTAATGGAAGTGGATGTGGCAAACGTATTTTGTATTCCTACCTGGCACAAATACTAAGCTTTGTTAGTGCAGAATACTGGAGGGCCACAGCAGGAGGAAAGATCTCTTCTTGGTTTCGGTGCCCCTTGTGGTAAACTCCTGCAGCTCACAGCAGCCAGCTGCACTTTCCCATGAGCAGCTTTCCCACAAACTTAGCACACTGCCCCAGTGGGCACCTCAGTAAACCTCAACAGCCACACCCCCTCCAGCAAGGTCAGGATCTCAGTCCTGGAAGAAAGGCTTTTCTAAATCTGTTCCTTCCTTGGGTGCTCCATCTCAGACTGAAAAGCAGATCCTACTTTTTTCTATATTTTTAAGTTCTCCTTTCCCCTCAGTAAGTAATTTCATTATAATTAATAATAAAAGTAGACCTTCTCTTCATTTATTTTTTCAGTTCTTATTTCCCTAAGTAGGTTGTTACTGTTGTTAGGTGTCATTAAGTCAATTCTAACGTATAGTGACCCCATGCTTCAGAGTAGAACTGTCCAACATGGTAGCAAATTGCCAGGTCTTTCTTCTGCAGATCACCTGGGTGGGTTCAAACTACCAATCTTTTGGTTACAAGCTGAGGGCTTCATCACTTGCACAACCAGGTCTCATTCTTTAGTAGGTACTTCCATCGTAATTAATAATTCTTTATATTAACCTTCCCTACTGAAATTATTGTGTGATTTCTGTCTACTACATGGACTAATGCAGTTCTGGTAGCGTAATGCCTAAGGCACTTGACTGCTAACCAGAAGTCTGGTGGTTCAAACTCACCAGCCACACCTCTGAAGGAAGGTAGGGCAATCTACTTCTGTAGTGATACTGCCTCAGAAACCCAAGGAGGGGTCGCTATGAGTCAGGTCTGACTCGATGGCTCATGACAACAAATAGACTATAACTAATACAATTTCCAGTTTCAACCTATTAGTTTTAAAATAACTTTACCAAAGTATAGTTTCATACAAAAAGGTATGATAGAATATTAAGACAGATTTCACAAATTACAAATGAAAATTATTCTCTTCTTTACACATCTTCCTTATACATTCTAAATAAAAACAAACACTGTCATCGAATCAGATCTGATTCATAGAGAACCCTCCTTGTGTTTCCGAAGTGGTATCACTATGGAAGTAGATTGCCCAACCTTCCTTCTGAGGAGTGGTTAGCAGTCAAATGCCTCACCCAGCAGATTAGTAAATTTTGCTAAACCTGTATGTTTAAAATGAAAACAATCAGAATGAAACGTGTTGCTTCCTTTAGGTGGCTTGGCATAACTGATTTCTGCTGTTCCTCTAGGATTCAACTGATGGAAAATAAGTCATTTGTATTTGTTCTCAAAATACTGTCTATTCTTCCAAGGAAGCAAACAAATAAATCAATTCAAGGAATCTGAGTTACCATTCTATATGCTCATACATGTGAATGAAAAATCAAATACATATTTTTAAAAGAATAGATTCACCAAACCAGGACTGATGTATGTTAGGGATTTACAAAATCTGTAAGCCAAATAAGAAGTCAGCATTAAAGAAAATGTTCCTGGAATGTTGGGCAAGATGGAACTAGGCAGAAAGACTGCACAGACCCTCTTCAACAAAGGAAAGGGAAACCAATTAACACAGACACAGAAGATAATCGTGGATCCCTGAGCCCTGAAGAGAAGGATATAGAAGTAGACTAAACCCCAACTAGCAGAAGAATTTGAGTGAAAATACGAAAAAAAGGAGACATACAGAGCTGAGGTCTGACAGCGATTCTGAGCAATCCTGACGGCACAGACAGCTTGGAGATTCCCGAGTAGTGGTAGGACCTAGGAATTAACCTGCTAAAAATCACCCTGCTAGCCAGGGACTACACACAGGACTGTGCACAGTGGCTGGGGAACAAATGGAGAAGGTGAAGAGAAAGGTGGACTAAAGTGTGGACATTTGCCGGTCAGCAGGGCACCACCATTTGAAGGTTTAAAAAGCGGCTTGACTATTTTGGATATTTAAAGAGACAGTGCTCTCGCAGACTCCTGGGGCTTAAAACACATTCTGCTTTCCAGCAACCCCAAGGACACTTGGGACCTGCAAGACTGAAAAGGTACGAGATTCCTCTTGTTACTCTTATACCCCACACCTGCTTGGTGAATGGATGTGTGGCCATCCCCCACTCCCACCTACCTTCTGGGCCTACAGGAACTCCATCACAGTCTGCGTGCTCAGACAGAGCCTGGGTACCCTGCCCTGTCCTCCACGGATTTTTTTTTTTTCCTCTCTCTTTTTTTATTTTTATTTTTATGTTTTTCTTTTTTGCTTTCTTTTTTCTGGTGATTAGTTTGCTGGTATTTGTCTGTTTTAAACAACTAATATTATT
>NW_006921687.1:3954876-3959559 GCF_000298275.1 Orycteropus afer afer
ATCATGGGAGAAGGAAGGGCTGCTTATGCACAGGGAGACAGCTCAGGGCACAGGAGAGCATGGAGGGATGGTCACTGGGAAGAGGTAACTATGGGGAGGAAGTGGGAGGGGCGCCGTTGCATTGTGGTAAACTGTGGTCAATGACATGAGGCAAAGTGTATGTGAACTGCTGTATGGAAAGTGAATTTGTTCTGTAAATCTTCACCCAAATCACAATAAATAATGATAATAATAATAAAAGAAAATTGGAGGAAGACTCATTAACAACCTGTAATGTACAGATGAGAGAACTTTGCTTGATGAAAGTCAAGAAGGCTTGAAGCACTTACTTATGAAGATCACAGATTATAGCCTTCAGAATGACTACACCACAATGTAAAGAAAGCAGAAATCCTCAAACCTGGACCAATAATCCAGTTGATGATACATGGAGAAAAGATTGAAATTGTCAATGATTTTACTTTACTTGGATCCACAATCAACACCCATGGAAACAGCAGTCAAGAAACAAACAATATATTGCATTGGGCAAATCTGCTGCAAAGATCTCTTTAAAGTGTTAAAGTAAAGATGTTACTTTGAGGACTGTGGTGCACCTGATCCAAGCCATTATATTTTTAATTGCCTCAAATGCATGTGGAATCTGGGCAATTAATAAGGAAGACCAAAGAAGAATTGATATATTTGAATTGTGAAGTTGGTGAAGAATACTGAATATACCATGAAGTTCCAGAATAATTCTTTGGACAAAGTACAGCCAGAATGATCCTTAGAAGCAAGGATGGCAAGACTTGTCTCTTCTACTTTGGTCATGTTAACAGGGGTACCAGTCTCTAGAGAAGAACTTCATGCTTACTAAAGTAGGGAGTCAGTGATAAAAAGGAAGACAATCCACAAGATGGATCGACACAGTTGCTTCATCAATGGGCTCAAACACAGCAATGATTGTGAGGATGGTGTAGGACTTGGCAGTGTTTTTTTCCTTTGTGTATAGGGTCACTGTGAGTCAGAACTGACTCAAAAAGAATCTAACAAAATATATATATGTATATATGTGTATATTTATGTGTATACATATATACATACACGGGTATACATAGATATATGTACATAATACATGTATGTATATACATTAACACATACACTCATATATATACACACATATGCATATACCCATGTACATACATGCACATATATATAAATTTATATATATATTTATATGTAGATATACCCATTTGATTAGGCAAAATTTTAATCATTAATCTTCTTTCAGACTCCACAATGGCAAACATGCATGAATTTAACGAAATTAATTTTATGATCCAGGAAAGGGAGGGACCAGGAGTGGCCTTGGGTACCTCAGGAGCGGTAGAATATCCAGGCAAAAAGGAGTGGGAGAAAAGGATAGGCCCCAAGCCCCCTAGAGCCAGGAAAAGGAGGGCCCAGGAACGGCTTCAGGGACCTCAGGAGCACCAGGATATCCAGGTTAAAAGGGGCGGAAGGCAAGGCTAGGCCCCAATGCACCTAGAGCCAAGAAAGGGAGGGACCAGGAGCAGCCAAGGACCACAGAGTAGCAGGTTTCAGGTAGGAATTAGGTAAGAGGTGGGTGTAGAGGTAGCTAAGAAAAACAAACTTGTCTGTCAATTTGTCATCCTGTGAGGCTTGTATGTTTCTGTGAGGCTTGAGGCTGTGCCACTGCTGTTTCAGATGCCAGCAGAGTTGCACATGGTACACAGGTTTCAACGCAGCTTATAGACTAAGACAGACCAGGAAGAAGGAGGTGGCCATCCACTTCTCAAAAATTGGCCAGGGAAAACCTTATGAATAGCAGAG
Organism: Orycteropus afer afer; assembly: GCF_000298275.1. Classification (NCBI taxonomy): domain Eukaryota; kingdom Metazoa; phylum Chordata; class Mammalia; order Tubulidentata; family Orycteropodidae; genus Orycteropus; species Orycteropus afer. The sequence continues at coordinate 3,956,710 of NW_006921687.1, forward strand.
AAACACTGTCTCATACATTACTGGGTAACTTTATGAATAGCTTGGAAACTTTGTCTGATACAGTGCAGGAAGATGAGCCCCCTGGGTTGGAAGGCACTCAAAATAGGACTGGGAAAGAGCTGCCACATTAGAGTAGAACCAACCTTAATGGTATGGATAAAGCAAGTCTTTCAGGATCTCCATGTGCTGATGAAGCATGATTCAAATTGAGGAAAAACAGCTGCAAACATCCCTTAATAATTTGAACACAGAATGTAAGAAATATGAATCTAGGAGAATTTGAAGTTGTCAAAAATGAAATGGAACGCATAAAGATTGATATCCTTGGCATTAGTGAGCTGAAATGGACTGGTTTGGGCCATTTTGAATCAGACAACCATATGATATACTTTGTCAGGAATGACAAATTGGAGAGGAATGGTGTGGCATTCATCATCACAAAAGATGTTTCAGAATCTGTCCTGAAGTACAATGCTGTCAGTGATAGGATAATATCCATATGCCTACAAGGAAAACCAGTTCATAGGGAGCTCTGGTAGCGTTGTGCCTAAGGCACCTGACTGCTAACCAGAAGGCTGGCGGTTCAAACCCACCAGCCACTCCTCGGAAGGAAGGTTGGGCATTCTACTTTCGTAGTGATACCGCCTCAGGAACCCAACGAGGGGTCGCTATGAGTGGGGTCCGACTCCATGGCACACAACAACAATGACTCTTCATGTAGCCGTTCTGGGTTAAGAAGGGCAACCTGGATACTAGAATATTTGGAAAGGCATCATGGTGAGGGTTAAGCAATAGCCACCATTCCTTAGGAGCTCTGGTAGCATAGTGCCTAAGGCACTTGACTGATAACCCACCAGCCATTCCTTGGAAGGAAGATGGGGGGCAATCTACTTCCGTAGTGATACTGCTTCAGAAACCCAAGGAGGGGTCGCTATGAGTCGGGTTCGACTAGATGGCACATAACAACAACAACCATACCTAGGTAGATCATGACAGTGATTTCTAGGCTTTCCCATCCAAAAAGAGATTTCCATGGAACACCTGTGGCTCTCTGTCACTGATCAAAGACTGTAGTATTTGCTCGTGCAGTGGCAGTATCATAGTCTTTAGAAAGCGAAAAAACTAAGTTTATATTCTAGTTCCAGCACTTCCTAGCTGAATAAATTTGGGAAGTAGGCAAATTATAGAACTTCTTTTTCATCTTATTTCTATGTCTACAAATTGAAGATAATCGTATATACTTTTGAGGGCTATTATGGGAATTAGAGATAATGTTCGTGTGTGTGTTTGTCTACACATACATACATATATGTTGTTGTACATTGCCATCAAGTCAGTTCCAACTCACAGAAGCTATATGCATAACAGTAAAAAAAATACTGCACAGTCCTGTGTGATGTTCATGATCATTGGTAGCTTTGATTACCTCCATTGTAAACAGCTATTGTGCCAATCCGCCTCATTGTGGGTTTCTCTTGTTTTTGCTGACACCCTACTTTACCAAACATGATATCCTTTCCTGGCAACTAATCTTTCCTCATGATGTATCCAAAGTAAGTGAGATGAAAGCTTTCACTCTTGTTTACGAAGCATTCTGGTTGTATTTCTTCTAACACTAATTTGTTCATTCTTTTGGCAATATATTCAATATTCTTCATCAATATTGCAAATCACATTTATACATATCCATAAACACACACATGTGTGAACACACACAACTGTATTGTGTATATATGTATATGTGTGTTACAAAGTACCTAGCAAAATGCGTAATAGACACTGAACAACTAATAAGTATTATGTTTTGTCAGCTTCCTAATTACTCATACTTACAGCTATTGATTGAACTAATAAAATATTTATAACTACCTCATTATTCTGGGGTTGTCAGATTGATATAATTATGCTACAACTATCATTATAACTATAACTAGATATTTAAATTTAAAAAAAATTACAAGTATGTGCTCATTTTCAATTCCTAGAAAATTCATTGCATGGCTTCATTTGCTATTAACTTTACTAGGTGTTATGCATGTGAATCCAAAGAAGAATATATTCTTAATTATCAGGCAATGATGTGTTACTGTATTTTGAACATGAAGCTGGCAATTTTTATAATTTGAATAATCAGTGAGCTGAATAAATCCTAAAAACACTTAAGTCTAAAGTGGAATTTGTATTAAGTAATGTCAATGATAATGAAATACAGACTCACATGGGAAAATAATTTTCATTTAATATTTTATAATGTTTCTTGCATGGAATTTAAATAAGATTAGGACATTTATCTATATTCATTTTGGTGCACTATAATAAAAAAAAAACAGTTTAAAGCAAAGCATTTAAGAATTGTGGATGTTCTTATGATCAAGATGGAGAAATGTGAGCTCTATGAAAGTTAAGGCTGTGATCACCTAATAAATTCCTTCAAAATATTAAGGCCTTGAGATACAAACTTTCTATATATTATCTCATTTAATCTTCACACCATAAATAAAGTATTATAATCCCCAATTTATAAAAATGATCTGAGTTTTTAGAAGGGTTTTGCTTAAGATAACTAATGGAAGAAATTATAGTTCTGAGATTTGATATGATATCTAAGCTATCTGACTCCAGAGCCCAAAGTCTTAACTTTTAAACAATTAATACCATATTCCAAAGATCAATATTATCTTTAAAAATCCTTTCAAAGCCTTTAAATTTATTCCAATTTTTTTCATATTATAATAATTATACATGGTTGTTACAATAGTCTAGATTTCATATCTAAGAACTTAGATGATATAATCATCTAAGAATTCTGAAAGAATTGGCCAGGGAAAACCTTATGAATAGCAAAGAAAC
>NW_006921687.1:3962239-3985486 GCF_000298275.1 Orycteropus afer afer
GGGGCTGGTGCGGGATCGGGCAGTGTTTCGTTCTGCTGTGCATGGGGTCGCTATGAGTCGGAAACGACTCGACGGCACTTAACAACAACAACAACAACAAGAACTTAGATGATAATATAAACTGAAGGATGAAAATAAAAGTAATCTAACCATACTGATGTTGAGTTGCAGAGAACAGAATTCATCTGCATATCAAAATATATTTTACTAAGCACTAAATGACTTACAGAATTATTAGGTGTGCAGAGACAGATTCTGGATTGTGTTTTAAAGAATGAAGCTTAAAGTCATACACCAGGGACCTGCTGATTTTTTCATGATTTTAAATTATATATTTAAATATACTGAAATTAGTATTTAAAGCCATGGCATCACCATCAAGATTAGAGAACTGCTCCAGAGTCGATTGTGCATGCCATAATAGACACCAGCAAATGAGCGTCACATGCTCAGCTCCATAACAACTAAGCAACAAACAACTCCATGTTGACATCCTTGATGATACAGCAGCTAAAATTCAAACCCCTCCATGGCCACGGAATGAAGGACATCGCTGTCAATGTCAGATGGATCTTAGTCGAAAGCAAATACCAGAAAGATGTTTACCTGTGTTTCACTGACTATGTGAAGACATTCAACTATGTGGATCATAACAAATTATGGATAACATTGCAAAGAATGAGAATTTCAGAATACTGAATTGTGCTCATGAAGAACCTGTATAAAGACCAAGAGGCTTTTCATTCTAACAGAACAATGAGATATTGCATAGTTTAAAATAAGAAAAGGTGTGCATCAGGGTTGTATCCTTTCACCATACTTATTCAATTTGTATGCCAAGCAAATAATTCGAGAAGCTGGACCATAATAAGAAGAATGTGGCATCAGGATTGAAGGAAGATTCATTAACAACCTGAGATATGCAGATGACACAATCTTGTTTGCTAATAGTGAAAATTTTGCTGATAGTGAAAATGACTTGAAGCAATTGCTGATGAAGATCAAAGATTACAGTCATCAGTATGGATTACACTTCAACATAAAAAAAATGAAAATCCTCACAAGTGGGCCAATAAGCAACATCACAATAAATGGAGAAAAGATGTGTTGACACAGTGGCTGCAGTGATGGCCTCAAGCATAGCAAGAATTGTGAGGATGTTGGATGGTGCAGTGTTTAGTTCTGTTGTACATAAGGTCATTAAGAGTCAAATTCAATGGCACTTAATAACAGCAAAGTTAGGATTGCATTTTTCTAGGCCAGCTTTTTTTCTAAGAAAGTAAAGTTGAAAATGTATGCATTACTTATATTATCATGCATGAATATTTCTTCAATTAAAAAAAAAAAAAAACTCACTGCCATCGAGTCAGTCCCAACTCATAGTGACCCCTACTTGTGTTTCTGAGGTGGTATCTCTATGGAAGTAGATTGCTCAATCTTCCTTCAGAGGAGTGCCTGGTGGGTTTGAACCACCAGCCTCTGGTTAGTAGTCAAATGCCTTAGGTACTATGCCACGAGGGTATATTTATTATGATCATATTTATTTTTATCATTTTATTATTATAATATTATGATAAATCATAATCATAGTGATTTATACAGCATTTTTATCAATATCTCCAATCTATAGAACTTGCCAAAATAACCAGTGATATTTATATATTTCTGGGTTTTAAAAATTGGCACAAAACTGTCTAAACTCCTATTTTAACTTGTCATTTCCAAATAAAATTTACTTTAAAAGTTTCATTCAGTTACTAGTAAGTTAAATAGTTATTTTGTAGTGCCTAAGGCATTTGACTGCTAACCAGAAGGCTGGTGGTTCAAACCCACCAGTCACTCCTTGGAAGGAAGGTTGGGCAATCCACTTCTGTAGTGATACTGCCTTGGAAACCCAAGGAGGGGTCGCTACGAGTTGGGTCCAACTCCATGGCAGTGAGAGTGAGTGAGCACTATAGAAATGAAAGAATATTATAAAATGATTTAGAATGACTGGAACCTCCTCAGTGAGTGAAATCTGGGGGAGAGAGCTATCTAAAGAGGAATATTAGGGAGGTTAATGGTGTGTTGTGCAAGGTAATTTCCTTACTTGTTGCCCTTTAGAAAGGGGTACAGTTACTTTTAAAGTTTTTTGTGGGATGTTATTATTTTGCTTATGAGTGAGGAGATGTCAATCTTTATGAGACACTAATCTGAGAAAAGCTTTGACACAGAGATCCCATTTTCACTCAAATTTCATACATTTTACATTTTTTTCAAACCATGCACCCCCCATGTTATTTTTATTGTTGTTGTTGTTGTTATGTGCCATCGAGTCAGACCTGATTCATAATGACCCCTCCTTGGGTTTCCGAGGTGGTATCACTACAGATTGCCCCATCTTCCTTCCAAGGAGTGGCTGGTGGGTTTGAACCACCAGCCTTCTGGTTAGCAGTCAAGTGTCTAAGGCACTATGCTACCAGAGCTCCTGTTATTTTCATTGTTGTTGTTGTTATGTGCTGTCAAGTCGGCCCCGACTCATAGTGAACCCTCCTTGGGTTTCCGAGGCAGTATCACTACAGAAGTAGGATTGCCCAAACTTCCTTCCAAGGAGTGGCTGGTGCGTTTGAACTGCCAGCCTTCTGGTTAGCAGTCAAGTGCCTTAGGCACTATGCTACCAGAGTTCCTATTAGTGCACTAAAACAATAATGTTACATATTGGCAACTACAATCCCCATTTTTTTTCCTGTCCAACAGGTTTAATGTTACCAGGATAAAACTGATATCATGCAAACTTCATTTAAGGTAAGTATTTTCATAAACCAAGTGCAAGCAATGGTGAACTGAACAGGCTCATGATGGAAATGAAATGCTGTGTTGAAACCAAAGAGTGTGAAGGCACAAAGAGCTAGAAATCAGTAATTAAGAAATAATCCTAAGCCTAAACCTACAAGAATAAGATGTAGTTTGTATTTCATTGCTTTCATAAATCTTAAACTGAAACATAATTTTTGATAATCAGTCTCTTTGAAATTAACTGAAGAAATTGTGTCTTTATCATAAAATAGGTCTATAGTTTATTCATTATCATCATCCTCCAAATCTTGGAACCCTTCAAAGTCTGATCCCTCATTATTATTATCATTAAAATATCTCAGAGCTGCCTGAACATGCTCTTTTGTGACTTCTAAATTGCTTTCATTATCATCACTGCCGTCAGTATCTTCATCTCTGTGATGGGTATTCTGCTTGGCTTTCTGAAGACATTACAAATGGTTTCTGGGGTTATTTTCCACAAAGAAGAAGATATCAACTGGCAGACTTCTGTAAGTATTGCTTCAGTCATCCAGATGCTATGGACTCGTGAATCCCAGACTACATTCATTCATTTCACTCTCTTCTCACAACAGTCTTGAGCCAGTGTTTGACTGCTATATGTAGCAGCTACAGCTTGCAGGTGAGGCTACCAGGTATGACTGCAATATGAGCACCAGTTGAGTTAAAATAATTTTGAACATTTTTTTTTTTTATTTGTGAGCAGCCATGGTGTCAAAAATTAGTAAAACCAAAACCAAATCCACTGTTACAGAGTCAACTTCAACTCATACCTACCCTAAAGAACAGAGTTGAACTATCCCATATGGTTTCAAAGGCTGTAAATTTTTACGGAAGCAGACTGCCTCACCTTTTCTCCCACAGAGCAGCTAGTGGGTTCAAATAGCAGAAGTTTTGGTTAGCATTGAATATTTTAACCACTGTGCTACCAGAACTCCTTAAAATCAGTAAAAACTTCTTCAAAAAGAATTCCCCCTTCCTAGCCCTGTAACATTTGTCTACCCGTAATTTCACAACTTCACCCCTCCTTACTATAATGAACAACCACACTGGTGAGCAGGTTTTTTTTGCAAGGCATCAGCTTTGATTACCATCAGCCTTAATTTTATCCTACTGGCAAAGGAGGTGCCAAGGACTCCAGTGAAGCAAGCTCTCTCATGTTCAGTGGTTGTAATGGTTACAGTTTTTTGTACCTGAAGCAGCTACAGTCCTGGTGGCCAGAATGTCGAATGACATGGAACCCCATTCATATTAATTACATCTATTGCAGAGATAACTAGTTCAGATATTTCTTTGGTGATGAATTCATGGAAGTTGACCCATCTTTTGCCCCCAGTCATCCAGAAGTTGCAGACCTACAGTGGTTTGCATTCTCATGGGAAGGCTATTCCTTTTCATGAATTTAGAAATCCACACGAAACCCTCCTTGAAATTTGGGATTACTCTTTCATTTGCCAGAAGCTTCACTTCACTTGTGATAGTAGATACAACTTGATTTTGTTCCCTTCAAGGAATAATCTACTATTTCAAGTTCTCCTCTTTCTCAGGCCATTTTGTTTTGAGCCCACAATGTACAGCAGATTCATCTTCTTCAGCTTTTTCCCCTTTCTTCATTCACAAATAGACATTTCTCCAATCTTAAACTCTTTTGCTGCCATTCTTTTTGTTTCTTCCAATCTTGCAATGATTTTCAAATTGAAGTCAATGGTGTAGGAATTAAGTTTAATTCCTGACATGATCCTAAAAGGTTCTAATATTTAGATTTATAAACTGAAAAAATGTGCACAATATAGTCAATAATTGTCTGGTTCTAGTAGATAGATTCAAATCTGGTGGTTCAAACCCACCAGCCACTCTCGGAAGAGGACTGGGCAATCTACTTCCATAGTGATACCGCCTTGGAAACCCAAGGAGGAATTGCCATGAGTCGGGATTGACTCAATGGTAGTGATTTTGGCTGTTTTTTTTTTTTTTTTTTTTTTTTTAAAAACACAGCATAATGTTTCCACTTAAGATGATCTGATAAGGTTTTCACATTCACCTGTTTAGACAAGAGTGACTGTGTATCAATATTGCTTTGTTTACCTCTTCAATTAAAAGCCAGAGTTGGAAGATGACTGTGGTAATTATGTCAATACAGACTGAATAAAAATTCCTATAGATAGATACTTGTTACCACTTGTCAGTGCAAACTTTTCTTTGTTTATGTTTCCACTTGATAGCACATGATTTATGGACAGACTTCAGTAGCTTCAAGGTTCCAGTTGATGACTCGAAAGTGATGGAGACATAATTATCAACTTAGATTAACAGAAACAAAGGAACAATATTACAATGTAACAATGCTACAATTTTAATACTGATTACTGGAGTACTACCAAACTTGATCCATGACTTCTTGGCTGTGGCTTATACATTTATTACACAAATATGATCAAAAGTGACATTTTTGAACTAGTGAATGAGAGTGAAGGAGTTTGAAATTCATTTCCGGAAATGTCATGAGACATGCATGATATATGCGTGGGCTCACTAAGCCAGAACTTTTCACATAATTTTGTCATTTTCGTATATATATATATATATATATATATATATATGGCTGAGCTGTATGTATGTGGTTTACATAACAAATGATCTCATAACAAATGATCTTAATCCAAAGAAAGATGGTGATAATTTATATCTGCATAGTGTTTCACAAGTTTTTGAGCAGTTTTATATTCATTACTTCCTTTGAGCCTCAGAATAATCCTTTTATGAAAGAAAAATATGAAATATTATTCTGACTTTAAAGAAAAACTAGATCCCAAAAACTTTGTAACACTTTAGGTTGCCATGAATCAGAATTGATTCAACAGCAACTAACAACAACAACTATCACATTCCTGCTAAATGATGGAACTTAAACTAAAACTATGGTTTTCTGCGTAAGTTTATTGAAAGCTCAATCTTATATTATTTTAGGCTGTTTTTTTCAATTGAACAGGTATAAATGCCTAAAACGTACTTTTGGTCTAAATTCTCATTAATATGTCTTGATCTTAAGGAATTCATATAGAACAATTGTTGTTGTTAGATGCTATCGACCTGAGTCCAACGCATAGTAACCCTATGTACAACAGAAGGAAACACTGTCTGGTCCTGTTGAGCCTCACAATCCTTGCTCTACTTGAGCCCATTGTTGCAGCCACTGTGCCAATCCATCTCATTGAGGATTTTCCCCTTTTTCTCTGACCCTCCACTTTACCAAGTATATCCTTCTCCAGGGAAATGTCCCTTCCGACAATATGACCAAACCAGGTGAGATGTAGTCTGGCCATTCTAGCTTCTCAGGAACATTCTCACTGCACTTCTTCCAGGACAGGTTTGTTTCATTCTTCTGATGGTCCATAGTATTTTCAGTACTCTCCAACACCACAGTTCAAAGGCATCAACTTTTCCTTATTCATTGTCCAGCTTTCACATGCATATGAGGCGAATAAAAATACCATGGCCTGGGTTGGGCACACCTTAGTCTTCAAAGGTGATGTCTTTGTTTTTCAACAATTTAAAAAAAGTCTTTTGCAGCAGATATGCCCACTTCAATACAACATCTGATTTATTGACTGCTGCCTCCCTGAGTGTTGATTGTGGATCTAAGTAAAATGAAATCTTTGACAACTTCAATCTTTTCTCCATTTAGCATGATGTTACTATTTGTCCAGTTGTCAGGATTTTTATTTCCTTTATGTTAAGGTGTAAACCACACTGAAGACTATATTCTTTGATCTTCATCAATAAGTGTTTCAAGCCCTCTTCACTTTCAGCAAGCAAAGTTGTATCATCTGATTATTACAGGTTAATAAGTCTTCTTCCAATCCCAATGCCACATTCTTCTTCATATAGTCCAGCTTCTTGGATTATTTGCTCAGCATACAGATTGAATAAATGGAATGGATACAACCCTGATGCACACCCTTCCTGATTTTAAACCATGCAGTTTCCCTTTGTTGTTTGAACAACAACTTTTTGGTCTATGTACAGGTTCCACATGAGCATAATTAAGTGTTCTGGAATTCCTGTTATTCAGAATGCTATCCATAATTTTCTATGATCCATACAGTGGAAAACCTTTGCATAGTCAATAAAACACAGGTAAACATTTTCTGGTACTCTTTGCTTTGGGCTAGGATCTATCTGACGTCAGCAATAATATGCCTCATTCCATGTTTTCTTCTGTATCTATTTTGCATTTCTGGAATTTCCTTGTCAATGTACTGCTGCAGCCATTTTTGAATTATCTTCAGCAAGATTTTACTTGTGTATGGTATTACTGATATTGTTCAATAATTTCCACACTCAGTTGGATCACCTTTCTTTGGAATGGGCACAAATACAGATCTCTTCTAGTCAGTTGGCTAAGTAGTTATCTTCCAAATTTCCTGGCTTAGGTAAGCACCTCCAGAGCTACATTCATTTGTTGAAACATCTCAATGGGTATTCCCATCAGTTCCTGAAGCATAGTTTTTCACCAATTACTTCAGTGTAGGTTGGACTTCTTCCTTCAATACTACTGGTTCTTGATCATATGTTACCTCCTGAAATGATTGGTCACTAGCCAATTCTTTTTTGTACAGTGACTCTGTATTCCTTCCATCTTCTTTTGATGCTTCCTGCATCAATAGTTCTCAAAATATCATCCATGGATCAGCACCATCAGCATCACTTGGAACCTTGTTATAAATGCAGATTCTCAGGCTTTACCTCATACCTACTGAATCAGAAATTCTGCAGGGAGAGTCCAGCAATCTGTATTTTAACAAGCCCTCTAAGTGATTCTGAAACATACTACTAACATTTGAGGTCACTAGTTTAGAGGAAAAATTTTCCCATATATCTTCTTTTCATTAAAGTAATTTAAAAATAAATAAATAAAGTAATTTTAACTTCATTTATATGCATACATATTATATAGATTAATCTTTACATAAATGTATAAATTATAACATTACATCTTTTTTAGTGTAGTCTTTGGAAAAGATCTCACTCAAAAGAGTGTCAAGATTTTAAAGTAGCAACAACTATTACTGTAAATAGAGAAACCAAAGGACAGAGATTTCTTATATATTTCTAGTAGAAATGTGAATTTAAATTCAATTTCATATACAAGAATTCTTTCTTGAGAATTCAAATCACAGAAATAAAAGGATCAGTATGTAAATAAATATTACAAGATAGTTCACTAAAATATGGACGATAGTGATGAATAACTAAACATAAAGCAAATCTTCACCTGTAGGCAAACATTTAAATAAATCACAGTACATAATCATGTTGAGGAATTTCTAATCATTAAAAATAATTCATTAAAGCTATACCAACTGTGTTAGACAGATTGTCATTCATTATAGTTGTGTAAGAACAGCACCTTTTGGGAAAATAGACAATGACAGAACAACGCCTATTTTTGCACATGTCTATCTGTGTGCTTATTTAATTATCCAGGAGAGGAGAATATGGCAAGATGCATGGCAGATTGTTAATGGTATAACTATTAGGGTCACATATTGGTGGCTAATATGAATGGAAAAGTAGAAAAGGCCTTGCTTTTATCATTACTACTCCAATTACATATGCCTGGCTGAATGGCCCCTAAGTCTGTTTCTCCTTATTCTAAAGGTGTCTCATGAAGATACATGAGAAGCAGCAGCACACTGCAGTAGTTTGGAATCTACATTTTGCAACCTCAAGGCCTTAGTTCAAATCCAGGCTCTACTACCATCTAGCTGCACATTATAATAAAGGCCACTTAACCTTTCTGCAATTCAATTTTCTCATCTGTAAAATGAAAATAATAATACAGTAATTCCTACCTGATAGGTTTGTTGTGCACATTACATGAGTTAATATATATAAAGAGCTTAGAACTGTGTCTGGTACTTTTCTAAATGAATTAATATATGAGGCAGTTCTATTCTGTCCTATAGGATCGCTATGAGTTGGAATTGATTTGATGGCAGTGGGTTTGGTTTTAGTTTATAATAATTAGTTTGTAAAGTACTTGATTTTATATATATTTTATAAAAATACTACTTATTACTATTATATTAAATCATATATAAAACACAGACCAACACCACAAATGTTCAGATGTTAGTGTCTGTTCTCAAGATACTAATGACAATTTCTCTCTTTTTAAAGGACCTGTTTCACTGCTGTTACTTGCTCTTCCTTTTGGTCTCTCTTTTCCCAATTTTCCTGGGAATAGAAGTTTATCAGTTTCTACTATTCCCTGGTATTTCTGAAATAAGCAAGTAAATCTAAAGGCTTTTATTGCTGGTAATTTGAAAGAAAGAAGTAGGGTTAACAAATGACATACATTAACTTACTCATTCACCAAATATTTATTAAGCAGCTATTATTGTTGGCATGATGGAAGGCACTAGGAAAATGATAGGTTCCCTAACTTCTGAATTTACATCAAATTAATTATTTGATTTAATTATGATATACGCTACCTAAAAGAAATTGTTAGGTGCTGTCAAGTCATCTCCGACTCATAGTGACCCTATGCACAGCAGAATGAAACACTTCCTAGTCCTGTGCCAGCTCCATGTCCTTGCTATACTTGAACCCATCACCACTGCCACCATGTCAATCCATCTCATTGAGGGCCTTCCCCTTTTCCATCAACCATCCACCTTACCAAGCATGATATCCATCTCCAAGGAATAGTCCCTTCTGACAACATGACCAAAGTATGTGAGACCAAAGAAAAATAGAAGACGCAAAGAAAGCACAAAGCCAAACAATTACAAAAATCCAAAGAAATCAGACAGGGTCCAGATCATGTGTGGTTTTGTAGGCCACACTAAACATATTCAATGAATCTAAAAATAAAATGGGAAGACACTGGAAAGTTTTAAACAGAAGAGTGACATGATCAGAATTAAACATGATGGACTGCAGACGCACATGTGTCCCTGCCCATCCTAAAATGCCACTGAAACGTCAGTAGAGTAATAAAAGGCAATAAACCTCAAAAGGACAAAAAGAATAGGAAAAAATACAGGAGATGAGAAATGATGTCAATAGTTTTAAAAATGGAAACAAGTGGAGGAACCTCTAACTTGTGAAGCAGAGCTTAAACCTCTAAGGTGTAAATATCAATGAGAAGCTAGTGATTCCACTATAGAGTCTCAGGAAGACCCAGAAATGGAAGCATCTCATAGTGATTCCACAGAAGATGGGAGTAGGGTAAGAAACTTAAAAAGACAGTAATTGGGGTTAGTGTAATTCTAAAGACTCAAGTTTCCACCCACATGCCTCATGTTGAGGTGATTATCATTACCCAAACATGAAAATAAATGTGTTTATCCTTGGAAATATTGAACTAGAAAGGCTCCAGATTTAGATGCCAGACTCAAAAGAGGGCATAGTAATGGTCCAGACTGGAAAAGAAGGGTAAAGTGAAAGCAAGTGGACTTTAATTGTCATTCCACACATCCATGGCAGCATAGTTCCTAAGGCATTTGACTGCTAACCAGAAGGCTGATGGTTCAAACACACCAGCCACTCCTCGGAAGGAAGATAGGGCAATCTACTTCTGTAGTGATACCTCCTCAGAAACCCAAGGAGGGGTTCTGAGTCATCATTCAGTGCATCTGCTGGTCACAAACTTCACTGATGCACTCAAGACCTCAAATTGTCACTACAGTCATCCTAAATATGAGCAGAGAGTCAAGCATTAGCAGACACCTGAGGAAATCATCCAACATGAAGGACAAAAGCTTAACAAAAGAGAAAATCATTCAAAGGAAAAAGACAAAAGCATAAGCTTGGGAAAAAGTAAAAATACACAATTAATATGGTCAGTGAAATATGCAAAGAGCTTGAATCCTTGAAATAAACAAAGACAATCAGTAAACCAGAGAGTATGCATACATATTAGAAATTTGATAGCAGAAAATGTAGTAATTTAATAGAAGGCTCAGAAGATAAAGTGAAGGAACTTTCCCAAAAATTAGATTACAAGGAATGGGGATGACAGAGATGGAAAATAGGAGATATACAAAAGTTGGAAATTAAATCTAGGTGGTCAAAAATCCAACATAAAGGAGTTCTGGGAAGGAACTGCACTAACAAAATGGAAGGCGGGTAAGCATTAAAGGAATAAATCAGTAAAATTTCTCAAAATTGAAGGACACAAAACTGAGTCTTAGTTTGGAAGAATTTCTGAGTGCCAATTAGGATGAATGAACCAAGTGAACACAAAGAGAAAAGAAAAGACACAAAACCTTTCAGAGTGATGAATCCCTGGTGTTACTAAAAGGATCTGGAATCAGAATAAAACTTGACTCCTCCAAAGTGATACCTATCTAGGCAAACCGGAAATCTATTTATCATCATTGCCGGTTGGGATGAGTGGGAATGCCATTTTTCACATTCCTGCAATAACAGTAATAACAATAATCTATGAGTAGACACACAGATAGACACTCAAGCTGAACAGGGGTGTAAGGCAAATGGGATCATACCCACAAATATATAAATTTAACAAAGGATATCTTTACCTCTGTATTTATAACACACAGCCATTGAGTCAACACTGATTCACAGTGACCCCCCCATTGGGTTTCCAAGACTGTAAATCTTTATGAAAGGGATTGCCTCGTGTTCCTTCCACAGAGCTGCTAGTGGGTTTGACCCGGTAACCTTCTGGTTAGCAGCCAAATGCCTTAATATGTATTTATATGTGCTGCAAATACATCCACAAATAGTGCATACAGGGGGCAAAGTTAGGAAAACTTAGTCATACCCAAACACCTTGAGGGAATGAGTCACTGAGCACGGAAGCCCAGGGCCATAGTCCTGGGGAACACTAAGGTCAACTGACATAATATGGTCCCCAAAGACAATGTTCTACATCCCACTTTTGTGAGTAATGACTGGGGTCTTAAAAGCTTGGGAATGGCCATCTAAGGTGCAATTACTGGTCTCTCCCCTTCCAGAGCAAAAAAAAACTAAAGGGAATCAGAGAAGCAAGGAAACAATTAGTCCTATAGACCAATGGACCGTGTGAACCTCAGCCTCCACAACCTTGAGACCAGAAGTAGATGGTACTTGGCTACCACTGCTGATCACTATGAAAGGGATCCCAATAGGAAGTCTTGGATAGAAACTCAAAACCAAATCAAACCCACTGCCCTCCAGCTGATTTCATGGAAGAAAAATGTGGAACAAAACTCAAAATCATAAAAATATACCAGCTTACAGGCCCTGAGACTATGGCCCTTAAACACCCTTCAAGCCAGGAACTGAACTCAACCTCCATGATTCAACTTTCTGACAAAGATAAGTCTATAAGTTGAAAAAGTAATACCAAGAACGTATGCACTCATTATAACACCGTGATCAAAAGGGCAGCATTTGCCCAAGGATAAAGCTCAGAAGTTAGGAAGGGGTAGAGAAGGAGAAGGAAGGGAAATGATAAACACAGAGAAGAAGTGGGAAAAGTGTTGTTACATTGTGAGGACTGCAATCAATGTCACAAAACAAATTGTGTACGAACTGTTGAATGGAAAACCAATTTGCTCTGTAAACTTTCACCCAAATCACAATTAACTAAATAAGGAAATGGGGGGTAGGGGTGGGTAGAAATACCAAAGGAAGACTAAACCTGTAAGAAAAGTTTGAATGGGGCTGTTTTGAGTTTGAGATGCCTTCAGAACACAGAAAAGGAAGGTAGTAAAACTTTAAGTAAGTTAAAATGTAATACAGTATAATCTTTATTTAGACAGATCTCAACTCTAAGATTTCCTCATTTCCACCCTGCTTAGTTCCTCTCTTAGGCTTCAATTAATATTTAAATTTTAGAATTTGGAATGATTCCCAAGATCCCCCTCCCTTAGGGAGTTCTCTACTTAAGAAGATATCTCCTCCTACTCCATGTTTTGAAAGGGGCTTGGGAAGCCAAGAAGAAGAAACTGGATGAGCACTGAGCAAGCAGGGAAATCAGTGTTAAGCATTCAAAATTACCACTCAAGAAGCTCTCTTAGATCACAAAAGAATGCTCTTAGGCTCCTCATCTCTAAATCAATCCCTCCTCTACTTAATGCAGAGATCATTCAGAAGGAAGTTGCCACAGAGACCCTTACAGCCGGTATTTTTTTTTTACTATGAATGCCTACTACAGCACTTGGCACATCAAACGATGCTCCATAAATGTCTAATTTCTCCCCTCTATTCACTGTTTTAGTCTTCCTTCACAGTGAAGGTGTGGGAATAAATGCAAATCTGTTTTCTTTGGTTTACTTTTTTACTTGTTTGTAGTTGAAGGAATTGGGAAAATAAATAAATAATAAAGACTGTGAATTGAAATTCTTATCCTTGTTTTCATCCTTCAGCATTGGAAAAAATGACCTGGAATGCAGTTCTACTTTTCCCAAAAAAACCCTTCTTACTAAGGGTGTTAATAAGCGACAAGAAAAACTGGTTTGATTCACCTAAAGAGCTGTGAGATAGTATAAAGAACAAAGAAGAAAATAACAACAACAAAAAAAATAAACCCTTTTGCTATTAATTTCAGATGAAAGAAAAAAATATTCACAAGAATGAAGTCAGAAAAATGAATATCCAAGTGGAATTAAATTTATTTGTTTTGGAATCACAGCAATAATAGTATCAACAAGCCAGAACCGCATAAACGAATACCAAGAAAGTTATTTTCAGAATTTGTTTACTTAATAATATTTAGCACTAAAATCTAACATAAGAAGGTCATTAGAGAGATCTGCATTATTCCACTTAAGCAATTAGAGTCTCCAAGTAGTATAAAGATAAATTACACATTTTGTCCTCCCACATAGCAGTTTGTTCATATAGTAAATATGAAAGTACAGCATTGCATTGCAGGTTGGTTATAATAATCTCTCTGCCCAATAGATTGTGGTGGGCTAGAGGGCAAAGGAAAGCAGAGAAGGCCTTATTAAAGTGTGTTACTTAGTAAAAATAGTCCTTTTTAAACCAACTGTCCTATGAATAAAGTTAATGATTCAACTAATGAATGCCTACTTACCAGACTGGTTGTCTAATATTTATAGTAGGCTTTATCATAGTGTCCAGTACAAAGGAAATAATGCGCCGGAAACTGTTTCTCAGTTTAAAATAATTCTAATTCTACTGCTATTGTTAGTTGCATTGAATTGGTGACAACTCATAGCAACAGAACAAAACACTGCCTGGTCCTGCATCATCCTCACAATCCCTGCTCATCCCATTGCTGCAGCCACTGTGTCAATCCATCTTTTTCGCTCACCCTCTACTTTACCTCCTCCAGGGACTGGTCCCTCCTGATATCATGTCCAAAGCACATGAGGTGAAGTTTCACCATCCTCACTTCTAAGGAGCATTCTGGCTGTATTTCTTCAAAGACAGATTTGTTCATTCTGGCAACTCATATTCAGTGACTACCATAATTCAGATGCATCAATTCTACTTTGTTCTTCCTTATTCATTTTCCAGCTTTCACATTCAGATGAGGTAACTGAAAATACCATGGCTTGGGTCAGGCTGACTTTAGTCTTCAAAATGACATCTTTGCTTCATAGTTTTAAAGACGTCTTTTGCAACAGATTTCCCAATGCAACATGTTGTTTGACTTCTTGATGTGCTTTCCATGGACGTTGATTGAGAGTCCAAGTAAAATAAAATCCTTGAAAACGTCAATCTTTTGTTTGTCATGATGTTGCTTATTGGTTCAGTTGTGAAGATCTTTGTTTTCTCTATGTTGAGGTATAATTTAAACAGAAGTTCGGTATATTCCACTTCAAAAAAAGAAAATACCCATCTATGACTGTTAAATCAACCCTTAAGTCATAATATCTGATCAACTTCTTCCTAAAACAATTTAAAAAACAATGTAGATGCACTTACTGTACCCTTGTGGGACATGTTTATCATTTCATTTTGTAGTTTTAGTTCCATTAGTGATTTGCACCTATTTGCATTTGAGAATTATAAGAAGAGGTGAGCTCAAGATACTCCAGTCCAAGCCTCTCATTTTACAGACCGAGATAAAGACCTGAAAACAAATTCTTCAAGGTTAAGCAGTGCTATGTGATAGACTGAAACTTTATTCCCTTCCTTTTTAACACCAATTCCTTATCTTTTTTTCAGTGTTTATATCTTTACCAAAACTGATAAAGGGAGTCAAGTTGTACATTTTCAATTGCCAGTGATTGATTAATCAAAAGAATACTAACTAAATATTAATAAAAACAGGGGTTTTTTGTGTGTTTGTGTGTGTGATCTATATAAAAGGGATTTAAAATATCAAAGGCAATATATGTATTTGCCTATTCACAGCATTTGTGCATAAAGAAAAATTGAACTAGCAACACAGGAAATATACCTTATGGTGAATTTCCCTACTATTAATAAAGACCTCCCAAGTAAAATATTGTCTGTTCCTATGTCATCCTCGTTAGAAATCATATTAAACATGCTCTCCAGAGAGTTTTCTTTTTTCCATAGATGATTTAGTTTGATTGTTCTTCTTCTTCTTCTTCTTCTTTTTTTTTTTTTTTTAACTTACTGTTTCTTTTTATCTTCGGATAGGGATGGCATGGAATGACTTACAGAACAAAGGAACTGGATAGGTAAGTTGAAGGAGAGACAAGGGGAATAGATGAGAGGAGGATGAGGCTGAGAGAAGCACAGAAAAAAAAAACGAAGAATGCTTCTTTGCCCCACTGTCTGCAAAGATGAGCAACCTTAGCTTCAACAGGAGGGCCCACCACAGCACCAAGAGGGGCAGCCAACGCTCCTCCTGCATCGACCCCTTCCCATGTGACTCGTGAGCAGCAGGGCCTGCGGGCTCTGCGCCTGATTGTCCCAGGCCCACGCCAGGCTGTGATTGGATGAGCACCCGCCAGGCACCCGCCAGAAGCACAAACACGCTAGGAAAAGGAGGAGGGCGTTCTCCTGAGTCCAGGGCTTTGGCTTTCTACGTCTGCCCCACCTCACCTCCGCACTCCATGCCGGGTCTCTCCCTCCAGCTCTCCTCGTGCAGGGGGAGAATTGGTGCAAACCTCGCTGCAGCCGCCTCGCGCGGGCTCGCGCCTTTGCTTCACCGCTGTCACCCGCGTTCTCCTCTCTCGCCATGGGGCCCACTTGGGGTTCCTAAGAGTTGCTAGTTCTTACCAGCGGGCTCTCCAGCCAGAGTCCTCACAGGCGGGTTATGGCTTAGGGCACAAGAGGGGCCAGCCAAGAGGTAAGAGGCAAGGGAAAGGACAACTAACTTGGAAGAGGAAACCAAAAGAAAACCCACACGATGAGTTTCCACAAGGAGGATGGAGTGAGCAGCCTGTGCCAGAAAGCGCTGCACATCGTCACCGAGCTGTGTTTCGCGGGCCAGGTGGAGTGGGAGAAGTGCTCGGGCATCTTCCCCCCGGACAGGGGAAGCCAGGGCGGAGGCAGTACAGGTAATGGGGTAGGGCTCTCTGCGTGTCCTTGCCCTCCGCCGAGACCCCGTATGCTCGTCTCTAAACTCTCTTCCTGCGCATCCCGCGTTGCGCTGGAGGCATCTTTCAGGCTCTGCGTCTTGCCACCTCGCTCCTTCCTTCTGTTCACTTCTTGCGACTTCGATCGTGGGAAGTTTTTGGGTCCTCTCCCCTTTTCTCAACCTGCAGGGCTTCCTCCACATCTCTGCCGGCTTCTTGCCTGCGGGCGCTGTCTTTCACTCCCTGGCTCCTGAACCCTCTTTCCGTGCTAACCCTCGCTGGGTCTCCCTCCTGGAGAGGAGAGGCAAGCGCGGGTAGCGGCCCCTGGACCACTTGGGCGCGGCTGCCTGCGGGGGCGGCTCGCCGGCGGGGACTCGGGTGCCCTGTTTGTCCCGTGGGTAGAGCCGATTAGGTGAAGGGATGTGGCCAGAGAATTCGTGCTTGAACGCACAGAACATTTCAGGTGGGGCAACTTGGCCTCGGAGAGAGGAACAGATCCTCGTGCTTGTAACCAGAGATTGCAACCTGTAGAGCGCTAAACAGTTTCCAAAACCCTTTAATTTACATGATTTTGTAAGGCTTCATGACTGCAGGGATTATTGATCCCATGTTTGAGGGGCCAACTCAGGTCAGGCTCAGGCTCAGGACACATATTGATTAAATGGAAGAAAGGAAACAGTTCTAAATTCTTTCCACACTCACGCTCTAATGCACACCCTAACACACAGGCATCAGGCATCGTGTCTACTCTTTAAAAAAACTTGGACGGAAATGGTGTGGGATGGAAGAATACATCGACAATCAAATATTAGAGGTGGAAAGAAGTCTCAGGTGGAAGCTTTTTCTCAAGGCTAAAGAGGGAGGAGGGAACTCTGCCTCAGAACCAAGCTTTATCAGAGCCACTGTTTTGGTCCCGGGAGGGAGAAAGGGTTTTAACCACCTGCGCAATGATTGGCCTGAGGTGCTAGTCACACAGGCGAGACTACTCCCGGAGCTATGGGACGCGTGGTTTCAAGAGCCGCTTTGAGGGTCACTTGTTGCTTTGGAAGGCAAAGGAACACTAGACTTGGAATTTTCGCCATCGCATTGGCAGCCTTTAAACATGCTAACTTAGTTCTTTCCCTTGCCATTCCTTGTCGGTCTGGTCTCTTGGCGTGTCTCCTGAAGGTAGCCGGGGCGACAAGTCAGAGCTGAAGCAGGGCTGTCAGGAGCAAGGCTTTCTGATAAGGAGAAAATAATGGCACACTTAGTGAATACTCTCCTACCTCACTCGAAGACAAAGGGGGAGGGGAGGGGTGAGAATGGATTTACTTTAGCTTTTATATAGCATTGTTTAAATTGAATCTATGCAGGGTTTTCAAATTCTCTGATCTTGGCAACAGGAGCCAAGAGGGTCTTCTGTCTGCACTTGGCAGAGCCTGAGATGTTGCTTGGACAATGGAGCAGAAGGAAACATCAGTGCTGCTGTCACCTTGCTTGAAACTTAGATATTTTGTGAATGTATATACACAACTGAGAGTCTTCCATTTGCTTAGTAGGTGATATATTTTAGGAGTGTATGAAATTCAACTCTTACTAGAAGGGGCTGGGTGAACACTGTGTACATGTATAAATCTATCATGTGTGTTGTTCCTAAGCATGAAATAAACACTCAAAATAGTGATGAAATTAGATAAGCCCCCCCTGAAATGTCTTTATGACATTTCATAATGCTAAAGACTCAAGAGAAGGAGTATAGTAGAAGAAATAAGAGGATGTAGGTTTAAAAGCCTATATTCAGACATTTAACTGTGGATAAAACTGTTCTGTGGATAAGCTGATTCTTCTGCTTTTGTGATAGTGCAACAAATAGTTTCCTAGATCTTGAAGATACTGGAAATACAGAAAATGTATAAAGGTTGGGAAACAAATACCACTGTCTACAATTTCTAAAATAGAAAACTGTATCATCTTAAGAAAAACACAGTATATGAGCTATAGAAAAGGTGCTTGCCTTTTCCGAAACACAAGTAGTTAGATCCCTATATCTTTTAGACTTTCCTTCTAGAACCAAAACTAGGGAAAAATTAGTCTAAAACAATTGCATGGATACTTTTTTTTCCCCTTCAAGGAAAATATAAACTATTCAAACTAGGTATTCAACATAACATATGAACATATATATTTAGTGGTTGCCTCTAGAAACACTACTAGGTGGTGTGTTATAAAGATAAACAAGATTTACATTTTCCCTATAAAAATCTGTGCAACAGTTAGAAGTAAAATATTTTAATCTGAGAATAAACTGCCCATATTAACAGACACCTATGAAATGGATTCAGGATTATTTACATAATCTTTAATTATGTTCATTAGCCTCCCTGCTTCTTATTGTTCTTTAAAGTATATTTTCTTATAAAGTGTATTCTATATTTTAGGTCAAATGCCTTAGGCACTAGGCCACCAGAGCTCTCCAAATAAAAGTACTTTCAACAGGTGATTCTTTTACTCTGCTTAATGAGATGTCAGGGTATTGGTAGCAGGACAGAAGATACTTTGAATGTTAGTCAGCACTCCCCAGATGCTAAGATTACAGGAATAGAAACATACTTCCAGTGTGTGTATATTTTTAGTTTCCTTCACATAGGCGAAGAGGGCAAGAAATTCAGGTAATCTAAATTAAAGTCATTCTACATGAAGGGAGTTATGAATCATATATACAAATATGATATTATCCTACTGGTTCCTTTAAATGCCAGTAGATATCAAGCATCACCATCTCTTTATAATAGCATCAGTAGCAGAAACAGCAGTTGGGAATTGCCAAACAAGTTGGCCAATACCATATTTTAGGAAAATACATGAAGACTCAAACTGTTATTGACTAGTTAATTTACTCTTAACAAAGAAACAAACTCACTGTGGTCAAGTCGGAGCCGACTCATACTGACCCCCGCCTTGGGTTCCCGAGGCAGTATCACTAGGGAAGTAGATTACCCAAGCATTCTTCCAAGGAGTGGCTGGTGGGTTTGAACTGCCAGCCTTCTGGTTAGCAGTCAAGTGGTTTAGGCACTACGCCACTCTTAGGCATAGTTTATTTGAGCCATTATATACTTCAACATTGGGAGCTCTGGTAGCATAGTGGCTAAGGCACTTGACTGCTAACCAGAAGGCTGGCGGTTCAAATCCACCAGCCACTCCTCGGAAGGAAGGTTGGGCAATCTACTTCCACACCCTATTAATTTAATATTAAATTAATCTTAGTGCAAAATATAGTGTAATAATATGCTTAAAGGAAATGAAAAATACTATATTGGTCCCATGTTATTTTTTGATAGACTGTGATTTGAAAATACTGTATATAATAGTTTTTAAATTGGATTTGGGTTAAATTTTGGTCAGTTTTTAATTCCCGACCCATATTTAAATGTTTTTGAGGTTCAAGGATCCCAACTCACAGTCACTAAGCTCATACAATTTCATTTATACACAATTTTAATTGAGGACTATAAATTCTAAAAATTTGTTTAAATTCTTCTAAATTCATATGTGTGTTCTTCAGTTTGTTAAATGTGAAGACAATGAATATATATACATGGCAAAGAATTTCACTGAAGTTATTTGGCTAATAAGAAAGATGGTTAAGTGAAAATACATCATGATTTTCCTCTGAGAATAAGGCATTTTGAGTCTATAACAAGGCCTTAAAATGAGTAGGGGGACTTCATAGATTTTGTGTACACACACAAAGCAAATGACTACCAATTAATTTAGTTGAGCTATAATTTTTGTATTGATATAACTCTTGAGTTTTACATAATCCTAATCACAGTAGAGGAGCTCTGGTAGCATAGTGCCTAAGGCACTTGACTGCTCACCAGAAAGCTGGCGGTTCAAACCCACCAGCCACTCCTTGGAAGGAAGGTTGGGCAATCCTACTTCCGTAGTGATACTGCCTCAGAAACCAGAGGAGGGGTCGCTATGAGTCGGGGCCGACTCGACGGCAAACAACAACAACAACAATCACAGTAGAAAGAATTACAATTTAGAAACATAGTAGTGAATTTTTTCTTGAAAACTGTAGATCTAAAAAAGAATCATTGAAACATAATGAATTCAGAATTATAGGCACATATCCCATCTGAGGAAGAATGAATGAGATTTTTCTCCTTCCTCCACTTGACACCTCACTGAGAAATAACACATTTTTACTATTCCTCATCTCATTTTCACATGACCATCAGTACACACTATACTTGCTTTCATTTCCTCTGAAGAAAAATGAACTGCTGTCCTCAAAGGACAAACAGGTTTCAGCAAACATCTATTTTTTCTTAATTATGAACATCAATATTTTGACATTATTTGGGAGATTTTTTTTTCCCTTGGCTTCTTTTGTTTTCCATTGAAAAGTTAAGATCTGTATTTCCTTTTCATATGAGCTGTGAATCTCTGAAATTTGGTTCTTGTGGGACCATTTTATATAAAATTGTATAGCTATGCATTTCAGTCAAATCACAATTTGTTTAAAACTTGATCATCATTGTAATTTTGTTATTATTGAAAAAATAGGTCATTATTGGGGATGCATCTGCTATCACTTATAAGCTTACTGGTTTTTGCATGAAATTCTAGCAGAAGATCAACATTATCAGAAATATTTAATAGAATTTCTAATGCCAATTAAAATGAATTACATTTGGAAATGGAATTCAATTCTTCCTGACCTATATCTTATTCTATTCATGCTCTGAGAAGAATGAATGAATGAATGAATAAATAAATAGAATGTAAGCTTTTTAAGGGCAGGGGCTTATTTACTGCTTTATTCTCAATGCCTAGAAAAATCTGTGCCTCCTACTAGAAGTTCAATAAGTATTTGTCAAATAAATAAAAGATTTTATGAATGAATCAATTAAATTATCCTTAATCACCTCAATTTCATTATTTGTAAAATAATGGATACAATTTAATAATCCCCAAATCCTTTCTGAAACTAAATTTTATATATCAGACCCTTTTGTTCCTACTGTTTAATTCCATATCCTATCTAGACAGGCAGGAGCTCTGGTAGCATAGTGCCTAAGGCACTTAACTGCTAACCAGAAGGTTGGTGAGTCAAGCCCACCAGCCTCTCCTCAGAAGGAAGATGGGGCACTCTACTTCTGTAGAGATACTGCCTCGGAAACCCAAGGAAGGGTCGCTATGAGTTGGGCCTGACTCGACGGCATATAACAACAACAACAACATCTAAACAGGCATGCAAAATATTTACTTGATAATAATGGCAGTGATTACAGCATTTAAAGCATTTATAAACTAGACTTTAATGAACAGCCTATTAGTGAAAAAGCAACTGCACACCATATGGATGTCCACTGACTTTCCTCATAAGGTGTTCAAAAAGAGCTGAGTCCATAGCTAAATTTGGAAGTATTCCATAATAAATGTACCAAGTTTATTGATGTTTTTGAAAAGTGGGAATATCTATATTGTATCCATTTACAGTAGTAAAACTGAAGCATGGTACTTTGGTTAAATAGAAAGTAGTATTGGAAAGATAACTATATCATTATTCAAACTGCTATTAGTCATTACAGTTAAAATTAGAAATCATCATTTTGCAGATGTGAAAACTAAGGCCAAAAAAATGTAGCAACTTCTCCCAAAATCATATCTAGTTAGTGATGGAACTAGGATAAGACCTCAGGGCTCCATAGATCCTCGCCTAGGTTCAGCCAAAGGAAAAAAAAAAAAAAGAGAGAGAGAGAGAGGAAAAAAGGAGCATCTTTGATATTAAATAAACCAAAAAATAAACTCCCTGCCATTGAGTTGACTCTGACTCATAGCAACCTCCCATGGGGTTTCCAAGCCTATAAATCTTTATGAAAGCAGACTGCTTCATTTTTTCTTCCAAGGAGCAGCTGGTGGATTCGAACCACTGACCTTTTGGTTAGCAGCCAAATGCTTTAACCACTATACCACCAGAGTTCCATATAATGAAAACAGAAGACATTAAATATCAAATTGCTTTTGTTAATTTGTAATTATTAAAATTAACTCTTAAAAACTCATTTGTTATACTTTATTATCATATTTTCATTAATTAACTAGTTAACAGTCCATATAATTATCAAAATTAAATACTACGAGACAAAATTTTTGCAATGGAAAAAATCTGAGGCATCTTTTCAGAGATCTCAAAGTGTGAATGTATCCAGGAAAACTGTACCTCCTGATAGGAAATGGTATTATTAAAAGATATTCTGATTGGTACAATGACAGTTTTCTCTGTTGAATAGACTTTCAAACACTGGCCAAATTTAAAAATAGAATTCCTGTGGAAGAGGTGGCTTTTTGCTATTAGCAGGGTAGTTCCCCACATATATACACACACATAATGTTAAGTATTCTAAGTGGTCACTGAAGCTGTAAGAACTGACATTAACATGGCTCTCAGGTATACTCTCTGCAAATAAGGAGACAACAGCAAAAGAATATAGAACTAAACTCACTGCCATTGAGTCTATTCCAACTCATAGAGACTCCCATAGGGTTTCCAAGGCTATACATTTTTTACAGAAGCAATTTGCCTCATCTTTTTGCTGCAGAGCAGCTGGTGGGTTTGAACCACTGAACTTTGGACCTTTTGGTTAACAACCAAATGCCTTAACCTCTACATTCCAGTTATGCATCACTATTTTTGAATTGTGTTGTGATGGCTTTGGAGCCAGACAGGAAAAATTACCCTGGGAGAAGAAAGGAACTGACATTAAAACTTTTTTATCCACTCAGGTGGATCATGATATGTGTTATGACCTATTATTTAATATAGCCTTCCTTTCTTGAATACGGGAGTTCTGGTGACATAGTGCCTAAGGCATTTGACTGCTAACCAGAAGGTTGGTGGTTCAAACCCACCAGCCACTCCTCGGAAGGAAGGTTGGGCAATCTACTTCCATAGTGATAC
>NW_006921687.1:3985586-3992149 GCF_000298275.1 Orycteropus afer afer
AAAAAAAAAACTTCATAAATTTGAATTGGCCTCTACTGCAGAATTATTTTAATCAAGCAATGAGGACTATTGTTTTCTTTTCAGTCATTATTATTCCCTTGGTTCTGTTTCAAGGGATTTATAAGACTAATGGGCAAAACAATATTCAGAAGCTTATTATAACTTCCAATCTGTTACAGTATGAAATGTTGAAGTGTCTGAGAGGGAGTTTTAGTGCTTAACTCTTATTCAACAAATATTTATTGAACGCTGCCTATGTGAAAGTCACTTTGTAAGGCATTAAAAATGTACTACTGCCATTAAGTAAATGTATACAATACTGTGAATTGCTCAAGTAATATAAAAGTAAATATAATCACAAATTATAAATCATTTACTCTAATTATAAGCATATGTAAATATTTATTTTATAAATTTGGGTATTTGAAAATGGCACCATATTTCATTGAATTTGTGCCTTTGATTATAAGATCCACCATTCTTTTATGGGATATCAAGAAAGGAAAAAAGAATGCTGCCAATTAAACTTCTGTTTTATACATATGGAAAGAGCTCTTTTAATTTAGATGTAGATTTTTGAAATCACATGCTGCTTTTTGCAGATGTAAAAAGGAAAACAAAAGAAATACATGGGTTAAAGTTAATCTTACAACTAAAATTTAGAGTCTGATTCTTCTGAATGGCTTTTTGGTTCAGAAGTGGGGATGTCCTTGTTTTTCCACACAATATCAACAGTGCCATCCAGAATGTTAATGATGCATTTTTTTTTTTTCCTTAAAGGAATCTGTAAAAGATATAAAAGACATAAAGGCCCATGAGTGCTGTACCCTAAAGCTGGTTGTGCAATGTGGAATGTTGGCAATGTTACTAAACACATTTGATTCAACACCTCACTTACCCATTCCCAATATAAATTTGGCTCAAATTTTAGCTATTGAGGAGAAACATCTTTCCTCCTTGCTTTATGTCTCTTGGTGGAAAAAGCTACACACTAGGAATAATTATAAAATTTTGCCCTTCCCTTCCTGAGAAGTGATATATCTGATTCCCCTTTCTTTGAGACACATGCTTTACATCTTTGGGAAACAAATATTCTATGCTCCTTCTTCCGTGCTGTAAGTTTTACATGGGCATGTCCCTATGAGGAAGATCTGTGGTTGTCTAGGCAAGGGTGTGACTGTATGAGTAAATATAATTAATTCAGTGTGATATATTAATAATTCTATTTTCTTATCGACCTAAGCTGATATTCCCAGTATTTTAGTTGCAACCTATCTGATCATTATGCCTATCTCTCAGTTGTTCTGAACACAAATGGGTAAGAATATAGAGTGTAAATCACCAGCCTCCTGAGACAATGAAATTTACTTTGATATGTTGAGGTCCGTTATAAATAAATTCACTTCTTCATGTACCAAATATCATCAGAAGATGAGGTTCTCGTCTTTTACTATCCTATGAATCACCATTTAATACATACCTCTTTTCTTCTAGGCATTCTTATTTAAAGACAAATAAATAGTTGAATATGATACCAATCCATTGTTGAGCACTTCTTATGTAATTTATGATGCTAAATATTTGACATAGATTGCCTTATTTAAACCTCAAACTAACATTTGCAATGAATATAACACTCCTATTTTGGGGTCTCTGGGTAGCACAAATGGTTAAGCACTCAATTATTAGGCAAGAGATTGCTGGTTCAAACACACTTAGAGGCACTTTGAAAGACAGTCCTAGCTTCTGAAAAGTCACAGCCTTGAAAACCCTATGGAGCTGTTCTCTGCACACAAACGTTCCCATGAGTCGGAATCAACTCAATAGCAACTAACAACATAACTCCTATTTTAGTAAGGCTCATAAAATCTAAATAATTAGCCAAAATCAACAAGTGAGGAGCTTACATTTGATGTTTAAATGGCTCTACAATACAAGCCATGTTTTACTATCTTCCTAATAGATTTCTCCAAATCACCTAACTTTTAGCCAACCCAGTACCTGGAAAACAAGAGACATTTGAGTACCTTTTAAAATAACTCCCAAAATATTTATTCAGTACAAGTATAAAAACCCTTTCTGAGTACGTAGTATATACTAGGCTTTAAAAATAGAAAGGGCAAGGGTCAAGGAATGAGAGTACTGTGAGGATGGAGGCATTTGGATAAGCAATATAAGTGCAGATCCACAATACTTTAACTACATTTAAATAATGCCAAATTTCCGAAAACTGACATTATTTTGTAATTGTGGCAATTTGACATCAATAGTTTATTTGAATTGGCATAAAGCTACTTACAGTTTTCAACTACAGATATATTAATGTGTTTGATTACTGACTCTAAAAATACTTGAAGATTCTAAGAAAGCCTTAATTGTAACACTTTTAAACCACAGTTGATAATCAGTAAGCATAATTATACTTTTCTCTTTTCCCAAAGTTATGGTGATAATAAATAATAAAAAAAGTATTCAAATAAATTTAAAAATAATAAAAATATGATCATACACACCATCACTAATGGAATAGAAATGGGAAGCATAGTTAATAATGGCTTTAGTAAGAAATTAGACATATTAATGCCTCTTTATCACAGTATATCAAAACTAAATTATACTCTTATAATTAAGTAGCAGTAAAAACTTGGAATTATTTCCATTTTTTGTCTTGGTAGCCATTAGCTATCAACTGTGTATTTAACTGAAAGCATTTTATCTGAACAATTAGGAATATGTAAATTAAAACAAGGCACCATTTTCTCCATCATATCACCAAAAATTAAAGTACAATATTTCTCTGATATAGTAACTGGTAAACTCACATACTATTTTCTTACAGCCACCCTGTGGTTAATTTGGGCAATATCTAGTAAAACTAAATATGTACATAGCCTATGACCCAGAAATTCTATTTCTAGATAGTTATCTTAAAGAAACATTCATAATATGAAAAGGAAAAAGATATAGGATACTTTTTATAGCAATTCTGTGATAACAAAACATCAGGCATAAACTAAATACTCTTCATAATGAAATATTACTGAATCCTAGTTGGTAATGAAGCTAGACGTTGAGGACCATTGATTAAAATTAAAACACTTTGAAGAATGAAATATACAGTAAGTAATGCTAGCCTCAGAAAATGATTCAGTAAAATGACAAGCCTCTAGCTAGACTGGTGACAAAAATAAAATAAGGTAAATTAAAAGAGAGAAGACACAAATATCTAAAAAATAAAAGTGGAGACATTGCAGCCAAACTATGGAAATAAAAAGGATTAAAAGAAAATACTATAAATAAGTGTACACCAACAATAACTTCAAGAAATGAACAACTTCCTAGAAACACATAAACTTCTTAAACTGTATCAGGAATAAATAAATGTTCTCAACAAACCCATAACAAAAGATTGAACCAATAATCAAAAACTTCTGCAAAAAAGAAGTCTTGGACCAGGTGGCTTCACTGGAGAACTCAACCAAACATTTATAGAAATGACCCCAAACCTTCTTGTATATTTCTAAAAAATAGAAGAGGAGGGAACAATTTCTAACTCATTCTTTGAGACTAGCATTACTTTGACACCAAAGCCAGACAAAGACATCATAAGGAAAGAAAACTACAGACCAATATCCCTTATGAATATAGACATAAAAATACACAACAGATTACTAACAAATTGAACCCAAAAGCATATGAAAAGGATTCTACATCATGAACAAATGGATTATCCCAGGAATGCAAGGTAGTTCAATAGTAGGAAAATCAATAAATGTAATATGCTACATTAATGGAACAAAGGAAAAGAACCATGTTTTTATCAACAGATGCGTTTTATAAAACTCAACATCATTTCATAAAAAAAAAAAAAAAAAACACTCAGCAAGCTAGGAACAGAGAAGAAATTCCTCAAAATGATAAAGGACATTTATGAAAAACCCACAGCTATGGTGAAAAACTCTAAGCTTTCACCTTAAGATCAGGCATAAGACAAGTGTACCTGCTCTCACCACTGAAATTCAATATTGTACTGGAAGTCCTAGCCAGAATAATTAGCCTTATTTGGAAATTATTCAAATAAGGAAGCAAGAAGTAACTCTATCCCTTTTCACAAATGACATGATCCTATATATAGAAAACCCCAAAGAATCCACAAGAAAATTACTGTTGTTGTTGTTTGCCGTCGAGTCAGCCCCGACTCATAGCGACCCCCTCCTTGGGTTTCCGAGGCAGTATCACTACGGAAGTAGGATTGCCCAACCTTCTTTCCGAGGAGTGGCTGGTGGGTTTGAACCACCAGCCGTCTGGTTAGCAGGCAAGTGTCTTAGCCACTATGCTACCAGAGCTCCCAAGAAAATTACTAGAGATAATAAATAAATTCAGCAAAGTGGCAGGATATAAGATAAACACACAAAAATCACTCAAGTTTCTATATATCAACAATGAATATTGAGAAAAGTAAGGAAACAACTTTATTTATAATAGCATCTAAAAGAAAATACCTAGGATTATGTTTAATCAAATAAATGAAACACTTGTGCACTGAAAACTATAACACATTGTTTTATTGTTGAAAAAATATTAAAGAATGACTAAATAAATGAATGGAGATTCTGTATCCATGGACTTCTTAGAAGACAATATTGTTATGATATCAGAATTACCCAAAGCTATCATACATTTAACACAATTCCCATAAAAATTCTAATAACTTTCTTTGCATAAATGGTAAAACCAATCCTAAAATGTATATGGAATGGCAAGGGACCCTGTAATGGTTAATGTGATAAGTCTATGGCTAGGCTTTGATTCTCAGTGGTTTGGCAGAACCAAACCATTAAAACAAACTATTAATCATCTTGTATTCTGTGAGACGATGTGAGCAGCCAATCAGTTGGAAGAGGAGTTTCCCTGGGTGTATGGCCTGCATCCATGATACAGAAATGTGTCCTGGCCAAGCTTTCTCAAGCCTGTATTCATCTCATCTGACCTCCTTTTCTTGGGA
This sequence comes from Orycteropus afer afer, assembly GCF_000298275.1. Classification (NCBI taxonomy): domain Eukaryota; kingdom Metazoa; phylum Chordata; class Mammalia; order Tubulidentata; family Orycteropodidae; genus Orycteropus; species Orycteropus afer. Next base: position 3,990,592 of record NW_006921687.1, read on the forward strand.
CATAGGAAGCTGTAAGCCTGTTGCCTGATCTGCAGATTTTGAATTCACCTGCTCCCATAATCCAATGAGCCAGCAGCCAGCTGTTTGATCTGCAGATTTTCAGTTTGTCAGTCAACCTGAAGCCTACTGACTAACCCAAGGATTTGAGACTTGCCAGCTTCCACAACAGCATAAACCGTTTCTTCAGAATAAATCTCTCAATTTATATTTAAAGATTTTAAAGGAATACACAGAGTCATTGTATCAAAAAGAAGTATCTGATGTTTGACCATTTCAGAGGTAACATATGATCAAGAACCAATGGTATTGAAGGCAGGCATTTAAGCTGTACTGAAGGCATTGGCAGAAAATAAAGCTCCAGGAATTGATAGAATATAAGTGAGAGGTTTCAACAAACATATGCAATGCTGGAAGCAGTCATGTGTCTATGCCAAGAAATCTGGAAGACAGCTTAACTGGCCAACTGACTGCAAGAGATCAATACTTATGCCCATTCCAAAGAAAGGTGATCCAACAGAATGCAGAAATTATTGAACAATATTATTAATATCACACACACACAAAAAGTAAAGTTTTGCTAAAGATAAATGGTTGCAGTAGTATATTGACAAGAAACTGCCATAAGTTTAAGTTGGATTCAGAAGAGGATTTAGAATAAGGGATATCATTGCTGATGTCAGATGGATCTTTGTTGAAAGCAGAGAATACCAGAAAAATGTTTACCTGTGTTTTATTGTGAAAGCATTCAACTGGGTGGATTATTACAAATTATGGATAATATTGTGAAGAACAGGTATTCAGAAGCACTCAATTGTACTCATGCAAAACTTGTACATAGACCAAGAGGCACTCATTTGAACAGAAAAAGGGGATACCACATAGTTTAAAATCAATGTATTAGGGTTGTTACTTTTCACCATATTATCCTGTATGTAGTATTTCACCATCTGTATGCTGAGCAAATATTATGAGAAGTTGGACTATACAAAGAAGAATGAGGCATCAAAACTGAAGGAAGACTCATGACCAACCTGCAATATGCAGATGACACAACCTTACTTGCTGAAAGCAAAGAGTACTTGAAGCAGTTACTGATAAAGACTGAAGATTATAGCCTTCAGCATGGATTACATCTCAGTATAAAAAAACAAAAATCCTCACAACTGGACCAATAAGCAACATCATAATAAAGGGAGAAAATGTTAAATTGTCAAGGATTCATTTTACTTGCACCCACAATCAATGTCCATGGAAACAGCAGTCAGGAAATCAAATGGCATATTGCATTGGGCAAATTTGCTGCAAAGACCTCTTTAAAGTGTTAAAAAAGCAAAGATGTCGTCTTCCGGTAAGATGGAGGAAAAGGCAGATAAGCGACACAGACCCTCTTCAACAGTGAAAAGAGAAACCAATTGACAGAGATACAGAAGATAATCCTGGAGCCCTGAACTTTGAAAGGAACTATGCAGAAGTGGATTAGGCACCAAGTAGTGGAAACACCTGAACAAAAACAGTGACTACAGAGATGGTCGGAGCTGTGGACTGTCAGCTACTCTGA
>NW_006921687.1:3992605-3997761 GCF_000298275.1 Orycteropus afer afer
GTACCCTGCCTGTATAGATAACATACAAACAAAACAAAGAAAATGAAATTCATGGGCAAGTCACTCCAACATACAATCATCAATTAAATATAAACACAAAAACGTCACAATGCCTCAGAGACAACAGAGCATCACAGTCCACACAAAGAAGCAAGATAAAGCGGGAAAAACAAGGGACCAGGATACGGACCCAAAACACATCCCTGAGGAAGATGCAGCATTGGAACTCTATGATAAGGAATTCAAAAGAATTATATTTAGGTATCTTCAAAGGATTGAGAGATAGAGCAAGGAAAACACTGACAAAATTGAGGAAAACACAGAGGAAATCCATAGAACAATTTCAAAATACAATACAAGAACAAAATGACAAAATAAATGGAAAATTAGAAATGATATTAAATTTATACACAGAAATCCAGAAGATTAATACTAAATTTTTAGAAATAGATAAGACACTGAATGGGCAAAGGAGTAGAATTGAATCAATGGAAGACAGAATTAGTGAGATTGAAGGTAAATACCTGAATACTTCTTGGGAAAAGGATCAATCAGAAAAAAGATCAAAACAAAATGAAGAAAGCCTAAGGTTCATGTGGGATACCATCAAAAGGAATAACCTATGTGTAATTGGAATTCAGAACAGGAATAGACAAACAGAATAAGCTCAGCACAGAAAATTATATTGAACAAAGAAATCAGCAACACCATGAAATTTAAATTAAAATTAAATTTGTTGTGTGACAGCAACAAATTCATACTTGTTGACAATTACACTGAATTTAAATGGATTAAATGCACCATGCAAGAGAAGGAGAGCTGCAGGCTGGATGAGAAAACATGACCCATCAATACATAATCTACAAGCGACTCATCTTAGATACAAAGATAAATATAGACTGAAAATCAAAGGCTGGAAAAAGATATATCAAGCAAATGGCAATCAAAAAAAGAGCAGGAGTGGCAATATTAATTTCAGATAAAATAGACTTAAAGACAAAAACAACTAAAAGAGACAAAGAAGACAATAAAGATCAATTGAACAAGAGGACATAACCATAATCAATATCTATGCATCCAATGATAGAGTCCCAAAATACATACATAACTCAGACTTTAACAGAATTTGAAAGACAAATAGATGATTCCAAAGTAATAGTAGGAGACTTTAATACACCATTTTCAATGGAAGAACAACAAAAAAGAAACTCAACAATGACACAGAACTAAACAATAGAATCAAGCAACTTGACCTTACAGATATATACAGACCACTATAGCCAACAACAGCACAATATACATTATTTTCCAGTGTACATGGAACATTCTCTAGGATAGGCTTTATTTAGGCCACAAATCAAGCTTCAACAAATTTAAAAACATTGAAATACTGCAAAACATCTTCTCAGATCACAATGTTATAAAATTAGACATCAACAGCAGGAAGATCAACATAAAAAGAGCAAACACATGGAAAATTAAAAACACACTCCTTATAAACTACTGGGTAATAGAAGAAGTAAAAAATGAAATTAAAAAATTACTTGGAAAAAATGAGAATGAAAACATAACATATCAAAATCTTTAGGACACAGCAAAAGCAGTGATCAGAGGACAATTTATAGCAATAAATGTACACATCAAAAAAGAACAAAGAGCTAAAATCAGCACCTTAATGCAACACCTCCAACAATTAGAAAAGGAGTAGCAGAAATCGGAAGGAAGGTTGGGCAATCCTACTTCCGTAGTGATACTGCCTCGGAAACCCAAGGAGGGGTCGCTATGAGTCGGGGCCGACTCGACGGCACATAACAACAACAACAACAACAACAGTCACCAGAAGAAAAAGATGATTAAGATTCAAGCTGACATAAATGAAACAGTAAACTGAAACACAACTGAAAAATATCAACAAGGCTAAATGTTGGTTCTTTGAAAAGATTAATAAAATCAACAAACCGCTAGCAAACTTAATAAAGGAAAATAACACAAGTAAGAAATGAAATGGGTGATTTCACAATAGGACCAAGTGAAATAAAAAGAATAATATCAGTATACTATGAAGAACTGTACTCCAACAAATCTGAAAACCTAGAAGAAACAGAAAAATTTCTAGAAACATACTACTTACCTAAATAGGCAGAAAATTTGAGCAGGCTCATAACAAAAGATGAACAGGTCAAACAAACTAATAAAAAAAAAATCCTGGCCAACACAATTTCACTGGAGGATACTACCAACATTCAAAGAAGAGCTGAGACCAACCCTACTCAAACTTTCTAGTACACAGAAAACTATGGAATCCTCCCAAATTCATTTCATGAAGCAGCCATAACCCTGATACCAAAATCAGGCAAATACATCATTAAAAAGGAAAACTACAGACCAATATCTTTCATGAATGTAAACGCAAAAATCTTCAACAAATCCTAGCCAATAGACTCCCAACAACATACCAAAAAAATAATGCAGCAGGACCAAGTGGGATGCATACCAGATATACAAGAATAATTCAACATTAGAAAAACAATGTAATCTGTATCATAAACAAAATTAAGGAAAAGAACAACATGATTGTATCAACCAATGCAGAAAATCCATTAAAATAAAATACCTCTCCTGATTTAAAAAAAGAAAAATAAAAAAAAACTCTCAGAAAAGGTAGGAGTAGAAGGGAAGATCTTCCATATGTTGTTGTTATTAGGTGCTGTTGAGTCATCTCTGACTCATAGTGACCTCATGTACAGCAGAATGAAACACCACCTGTCCTGTACCAGCCCCATGATCTTTACTATACCTGAGCCCATCATTGCAGCCACTGTGTCAATTTATCTCTTTGAGGGCCTTCCCCTTTTTCCTTATTCCTGCACTTTGCCAAGCATGATATCCTTCTCCAGGAAATGGCCCTTTCTGAAGACATGACCAAAGTCTGGCCATTCTTGCTTCCAAGAAGCATCCTGGCTGCACTACCTCCAGGACAGACTTGTTAGTTCTTTTAGAAGTCCACGGTACTTTCAGCTTTCTTCACCAATACCACAACTCAAAAGCATCAACTCTTCTTTGGTCTTCCTTCTTCATTGCCCAACTCTCACATGCATATGAGGTGAATCAAAATACCATGGCTTGTGTCAGGCACACCTTAGTTTTCAAGGAAACATCTTTGCTCTTCACCACTTGAAAGAGGTCCTTTGCAGCATATTTGCCCAATGCTATACAACATCTGATATCTTGACTGCTGCTTCTATTGGTGTTGATTGTAGAACCAAGTAATATGAAGTCTTTGACAACTTCAATCTTTTCTCCATTCATCATGATGCTGCTTATTGGTCCTGTTGTGAGTATTTTTGTTTTCTTTATACTGAGATGTAATCCATACTACAGACAGTATTCTTCAATCTTCATCAGTATTTCAAGTCATCCTCACTTTCAGCAAGTAAAGTTGTGTCGTCTACATAATGCAGGTTGTTAATGAGTCTTCCTCCAATCCTGATGCCATGTTCTTCTTCATACAGTCCAGCTTCTCAGATTATTTGTTCAGCATTGAGATTGGATAAATATGGGGAAAGGATACAGCCCTGATGCCCTCCCTTCTTGACTTTAAACCATGCAGCACCCCTTGTTCTGTTTGAACAGCCTCTTGGTCTATGTACAGGTTCCTCATGAGCACAATTAAGTGTTCTGGAATTCCCAATCTTCTCAATGTTTTCCATAAAATGTTATGATCCACACAGTTGGATGCCTTTGCATAGTCAATAAAACACGTTAACATCTTTCTGGTATTCTTTGCTTTGAGCCAAGATCCATCTGACATCAGCAATGATATCCCTCTTCTCATGTCCTCTTCTAAATACAGCTTGCATTTCTAGAAGTTCTCTGTCAACATACTGCTGAAACCATTTTTTGAATTATCTTCAGTAAGATTTTATTTGCATGTGATATTAATGATATTGTTCGATAATTTCCACATTTCTGTGGGATCACCTTTCTTTGGAATGGGTACAAATAGGGATCTCTTCTAGTCAGTTGGCCAGGTGGCTGTCTTCCAAATCTCTTGGCATAGTGGAGTGAGTGCCTCTAGTGTGGCATCCATTTGTTGAAACATCTCAATGGGTATCCCATCAATTCCTGGAGCCTTTCTTTTTTTCACTTCCCTCAGTGCAGCTGTAACTTTTTCCTTCAGTACCATTGGTTCTTGATCATATGCCACCTCCTGAAATGGATGAAGATCAATCAATTCTTTTTGGTACAGTGACCCTGTGTATTCCTTTCATCTTCTTTTGATGTTTCCTGCATCATTCAATATATTGCCCATAGAATCTTTCAATATTGCAGCTCGAGGTTTATTTTTTTTTTTTTTTCTTCAGTTCTATTAGCTTGAGAAATGCTGAGTGTGTTCTTCCCTTTTGGTTTTCTAACTCCAGGTCTTTGCACATTTCATTGTAATAGTTGGCTTTGTCTTCTTGAGCTGCTCTTTGAAATCTTCTGTTCATCTCTTTTATCTTGTCATTTTTACCATTTGCTTTAACTACTCTCCATTCAAGGGCAAGTTTCAGAGTCTCCTCTGACATCCATTTTGGTCTTTCTTCCTTTTCTGTCTTTTTAATGACCTTTTGCTTTCTTCATGGATATGTTCTTGATCTCACTCCACAGTTCCTCTGCTTTTTGGTCATTGTTGTTCAATGCATCAAACCTATTCTCTAAATGATCTGTAAATTCAGGAGGGATATTATCAAGGTCATATTTTTGGACTTCTTTTAATTGTCCTCAACTTCAACTTGAACTTGCAAATGAGAAGTTGATGGTTGGTTCCACCATCAGCTCCTGGCATTGTTTTGGCTGAAGATATTGAACCTTTTCATCACCTGTTACCATAGATGTAGTCAACCTGATTTCTGTGTACTCCATCTGGTGAAGTCCATGTGTATAGCCTCCATTTGTGTTGTTGAAAAAAAGTATTGGTGATGAATAAATCCTTGGTTTTGCAAAATTCTATCATGCAATCTCCAGCATTATTTCTGTCTCCAAGGCCAAATTTTCCAACTACCAGTGATTCTTCTTTGTTTCCAACTTTTGCTTTCCAGTCACCAGTGATAATCAGCACATCTTGATTGCATGTTTGGTCAATTTCAGACTGCTGAAGTTGGTAAAAATCTTCA
>NW_006921687.1:3998101-4002590 GCF_000298275.1 Orycteropus afer afer
CAAAAGCGGTCCATTTCAGCTCACTAATGCCTAAGATATCAATATTTGTGTTACATTTCATTTTGACTACTTCCAATTTTCCTAGATTCATACTTCATACATTCCATGTTCTGATTATCAATGGATGTTTGCAGCTGTTTCTTCTCACGTTGAGTTGGGTCACTTCAGCAAATGGAGGCCCCAAAAGCTCTACTTTATCCATATCATTAACTTAGGCTCTACTCTGATGAGGTAGCTCTTTCCCAGTCATATTTTGAGTGCCTTCTGACCTGAGGGGCTCATCTTCCGGTACTCTATTGGACAATGTTTCAGGGCTATCATAAAATTTCCCAGTAATAGACAGTGTTTCACAACTATTCATAAGATTTTCATTGGCCGATTCTTTGAGAAGTGGATGGCCCCTTCCATCTTCCAAGTCTGTCTCAGTATGGAAGCTTCACCAAAATTGGTCCACCATGGGCACTCCTGCTGGTATAGCCTCCAGCCTCATAGCAACACACAAGCCACCACAGTACAATAAACCAACAGACAAGTTCATCTCCCTTAGCTGTTCCAAGCACTCTGCTCACTTCCTGGGCTACCCTCTAACTGTTCCTCCTGACCCTATATGCCATTGCTCCCTGCCACCTGCAGCTCTTCCCTGCCTGCCTTACCTTTTCTGGCTGCTAGTCCTGTCTCCCACTGCTCCCTGCAGCCTGGGGGCTTCAACATGATTAAGGACATATATGCAAAACCAACAGCCAACATAATTCTCAATGGAAAGAAACAGCATTCCCCTTGTGAACAAACACCAGATAAGGATGCCCTCTATCACCACTTCTATTCAACATTGCATTGGAAGTCCTAGCCGGGGCAATAAGGCAAGAAAGGGAAATAAAAGGCATCTAAATTGGAAAGGAAGAAGTAAAACTATGCCTATTTGCAGATGATATGATCATATACATAGAAAACCCAAAAGGCTTAGCAAGAAAACTACCAGAACTAATTGAAAGATTTAGCATAGTGGCAAAATACAAGATCAACATACAAAAATCAGTTGGATTCCTCTACATCACTAAAGAGATCTCTGAAAAGGAAATAAAGAAATCAATACCATTTACAATAGCTACCAAAATGATAAGATACTTGAGAATAAATCTTACCAGGGACACAAAAGACCTGTACAAAGAAAACTATGAAACACTACTTCAAGAAACTGTAACCAAAACCCACTGCCGGCAAGTTGATTCCGATTCATAGCAACTCCCATTGGGTTTCTGAGGTTGTAAATCTTTATGGAAATAGACTGCCCTGTCTTGCTTCCACAGAGTGGCTGGTGGGTTTGAACCACCAACTTTCTGGTTAGCAGTCAGATGCCTTATTCGCTTTGCTACCAGAGCTCCTTAAGAAACCATAAGAGATCTGTATAAAAGAAAGAACATACCATGCTCATGGACAGAAAGACTGAACATTGTGAAAATGTCAGCACTACCCAAAGCAATCCGTACAGTCAATGCAATCCCAATCCAGATTCCATTAAAATTATTTAAGGACATGAAAAAACCAATCACTAATTTTATATGGAAAGGAAAGAGACCTCAGATAAGCAAAGAACTACTGAAGAAGAACAAAGTAGTAGGTCTCACAATCACAGATCTCAAAACCTACTATACCTCTACAGTAGCAAAACAGCCTGGTATTGGTACAGTGACCAACACATAGAACAGTGGCATAGAATTGAGAACCCAGAAATAGATCCACCCAATAATGGTCAGCAGATCTTTGAAAAAGGGTCAAAATCCATTGAATGGGGAAGAGATCATTTCTTTCACAAAAAAAAAGACTATCTCTGGCAAAACTGGATATCTATTTGCAGAAAAATGAAACAAGATCCAAACCTCACACCTTACACAAAAACTAACTCCAGATGGATCAAAGACTTAAATGTAAAGCTTAAAACTATAAAGTTCATCAAAAAAAAAAAAAAAAAAAACAGGGTCACACATATGGGCCCTAATTTATGGTATTAACAGACTACCAACATAAGTAAAAATCACGACCACCAGAAGATAAACTAGATGATTGGGATGTTCTAAAAATTAAATTCTTATGCACATCAAAAGACTTTTCCAAGAGAGTAAAAAGAGAACATACAGATTGGGAAAAAATATTTGGCAAGAACATATCTGAAAAGGGGCTTATTTCTAAACTTCATAGAAAACACCAACATCTCCACATCAAAAAGACAAACAATCCAATTAAAAAATGGGCAGAAGTCATGAACAGATATTTCACCAAAGATATATTCAGGCAGCCAACAAACACATGAAGAAATGTTTGCAATCATTAGCCATTAGAGAGATTCAAATCAAACAACCATGAGATAATATCTCTCCCCAACAATAATAGAAAAGTTCAACAAGACAGAAAATAACAAAGGCTGGCGAGAATGCAGAGATTGGAACTCTCAAACACTGTTGCTGGAACTGTAAAATGATAACCATCACTGTGGAAAATGGTATGGTGATTCTGTAAAAATTTCTACATGGAAATACCATTTGATCCAGCAATCCCATTACTAGATATATATCCTATAAAGACAGCTACCACTGTCAACCACTCAAAAAGAGATCAGTATAGGAGACGTTGGGTAGAGTGAGAGAAAAATATGGAACAAAACTCAAAATCATAAAAAGACCAGTCTTACAGGTGTGATAGAGACTGGTGAAACCCCCCAAGACTATGGCCCCTAGTCACTCTTCAGGCCTGGAATTGACCTCACTCCTGTGGTTTTCAGTCAAACAAATAGATATAGATATAAAAGGTGAACATTTACACCAGGGAGGTACACTTCTTAGAGAACAATCAACCATGGGAGAGCAGAAAGGCAGGATTTGCACAAGGAGCCAGGACACAAATAGATACATGCACACCCATGTTCATCAAAGCACTATTCACAATAACAAAGAGACAGAAACCACTTAAATGCTCATCAATGGAGGAACAGATAACCAAACTATGATACAGATACACAGTGGAATACTATGCAACACTAAAGGATAATGTAAAATCCATAATACACGTCATAACATGGATGAACTTGGAAGACATTATGCTGAGTGAAATAAGTCAATCACAGAAGAAGAAATTAGGAGCTCTGGTAGCATAATGGCTAAGACACTTGCCTGCTACCCAGATGGCTGGCGGTTCAAACCCACCAGCCACTCCTCGGAAGGAAGGTTGGGCAATCCTACTTCCGTAGTGATACTGCCTCGGAAACCCAAGGAGGGGTCGCTATGAGTCGGGGCCGACTCGACGGCACATAACAACAACAACAACAACAACAACACAACTGAAAAGTCAAGGAAAGGTTTACTTATGGAAGGGAACTTTCTTTTTTGCTTACCAGGAATGGGAAGGGAAGGGACAGAAAATTGCTAGATGGGTATTGCTTTGGGGGAACAGAAAGGCAATACACCAAAAGCAAGTGACCAACACAGTAACACTAAGGAAAAGGAAGACAGAGGGGTACACAGGAGGTACAGACAATAAGGATAAACCCTTTTATATGCACTATATTGCATTATCAGTAATAACAAACATTAATCTATGAATGAATACATAGGTAGACAGGTTGAATGATCAGGTATGTCTAGGTAAAAGGGAATATACCCATGACCATACGTAAGTTTGGCAGATGATATTTCTACATATGTAATTGCATGTGCTACATGAATGTTCTTATATATAATAGAGCTAACAGAGGGCAAAGTTAATGATAAATTAAACTTAATGGTAACTTAGCCACAGCCAATACCCTGAGGGAGCAAGTTGTTGGACCTGTGGGCTCAGAACCATGGCTGAAGGGGGATCAAGCTCAATTGGCATAACATACCACACAAAAACAGAGTTCTCCATCCTACTTTGATGAGTAGCAACTAGGGTCTTAAAAGCTTGCAAGCAGCCATCTAAGGTGCAACAATTGGTCTCTCCTCATCTGAAACAATGAAAACCAAAGATAAATGGAAAAAATTAGTCCAAAGTAATAGTGGACCATGCAAACCACAGCCTATGTGACCCTGGGACTAGAAGAACCAGATGGTGCCTAGCTACCACTGTCAACCACTTAAAGAGGAATCAGTACAGGAGACTTTGGGTAGAGTGAAAGAAAAATGTAAAATAAAACTCAAAATCACAAAAAAGACCAGGCTTACTGGTCTGATAGAGACTGGTGAAACCCCCAAGACTATGGGCCCTAGTCACTCTTCGGGCCTTGAATTGAACTCACTCTTGTGGTTGCCAGTTGAACAATTGATATAGGTATATAAGGTGAACATTTATACCAGGTAGGTACACTGCTTAAAACAATCAACCATGGGAGAGCAGAAGGGCAGTATTTGCGCAAGGAGATATCTCAGAGGGCAGGAAAGCATAGGAAAGAAGGACACAGGGAAAACGTAATCACAGGGAAGAAGTGGGAAGAAAGCTATTACATTATGGGGATTGCAAT
>NW_006921687.1:4003857-4004411 GCF_000298275.1 Orycteropus afer afer
TTGTTGTCTGTACCTCCCATGTACCCCTCTATGTCTTCCTCTTCCTCAATGCCACCATGTTGATGACTCATATTTGGTACACTGCCCTTCTCTTCCCCCAAATCAATACTTATCTCTATCTATCTACCCTACCCTCCCACCCTTTGTAACCAACAAAGAACATTTCCTTCCATATATAAACCTTTCCTTGACTTTTGCAGTAACGGACTAATACAATATTTGTCCTTCTGTGATTGACTTATTTCACTCAGCATAATGTCCTCCAAGTGCATCCATGTTACGTGGTGTTTTGCAGATTCTACATTATTCTTTAGGGTTACACAGTATTCCACTGTGTGTATGTACCATAGTTTGGTTATCCATTCCTCAGTTGATGGACACCTAGGTTGTCTCCGTCCTTTTGGTATTATAAATAGTGCTGCAATGAACATGGGTGTGCATATATCTGTTCTTGTCATGGCTCTCACTTCTTTAGGATATGTACCTAATGATGGAATGGCTGGGTCAAATGGTATTTCAAATTTCAACTTTTTAAGGAATCACCATACTGCTTT
>NW_006921687.1:4005106-4006950 GCF_000298275.1 Orycteropus afer afer
GTTTCACATTTAAGTCTTTGATCCATCTGGAGTTAGTTTTTGTGTATGGTGTGAGGTACAGATCTTGTTTCCTTTTTCTGCAAATAGATATCCAATTTTTCTAACACCATTTATTAAACAAACATTCTCTTCCCCACTTAATGGATTTAGGCCCTTTGTCAAAGATCAGCTGACCATGGATCAATAGATCCATGTCAATGGATCTATTTCTGGGTTCTCAATTCTATCCCATTGGTCTATGTGTCTGTAATTGTACCAATACCAGGCAGTTTTGACTACTGTGGCTGTATAGTAGGTTTTGAGATACTCTCTATTGCTTTTGAAAACTAGAAAAAGTACTGTAAGAATTCAGGGAATATTTGTTAAATGCAAAAAAAGTAAAGTCTGTGACTTTATCTTATCTATCCAAATGGATCCACCATAGTTGTATACTAGAAAAGGCTTCTCCTTGTATCCTAATGTAGAGTATTCCTATGAAAGCTTTCATAAGCTAAAATAGAATAAATGGAAGAAGCAATTACCATTCATTTATATGGGAAAATTTTTGAGCATTCACAGACCCAAAAATAACCTACCAAATAGCACGTGAAACCTAAAATAACACTAATATATAGTGTTCACAGACACGGTTCAAAGTTATGGTGGCCTGATGCTGAGATGCTGAGTGTTCTTCCTGGGAAAGGAGCCTAGTGACACCACTCTAGCTGCTGGAGTTGTGCACTCTGCCTCATTAACATATCGCTGCAAACAAACAATGCTAGTTTTGCTTTTCACCTTTTTCGTAAAAGTGAAAATCCTCTTCAGATTTCTTTTAGTTAGCAAAAACAGGCACTAATATAAGCCTTTCATAAAAGCAAAGTGGTATAAAGTGAACTTTTCAAAAACAAGGGGCACCTGTACTTGGTTTTCTATTCACCGTCCTGTAGAACTAAAAGGAGCTCTGATGATGTAGTGATAGAGGCATTTGGCTGCTATCCAAATGGTTGGGGGTTCGAACCCACCACCTGCTCTGCTGAGGAAAGATGAAACAGTCTCCTTCCGTAAAGATTTATAGCCTTAGAAGCCCCATGCAGGTCACTATGAGTAGGCTTTGACTTGATGACAGTGATTTTTTTTTTTTTTTGTAGATCTTAAATCTCTTTTGCCTCTGTGCTTTGGATCATGCTGCTCCCTGCCTATGACTGTGGCCTCTTTCTTATCTACTATAAGATCTTTAAGGAAAATACACCTGAGAGTTTATTTCCCTTTCCAGTTATAAGCTATCACATTTTATTCACAGAGGCATGGTTAAAGTATAACAATTACTTATCTATTGTCTTAATACTTCCCTCTAGCTGTTTGCCAAAGTAGATGCTAAGTTCTCACAGAACAAAGAATTTGTGATCTACTTTTCTATCCCCCTAATTTCCAGCACTATGTATCTGAATAAGAAGAATCAAGGGAATACTTTTGATGGCCTGATCTCTCTACTTCATTTTGCTCCTTTAAAGACAGCATCAGGTGGTGAAATAACATTATGTTCCTATACTCAACTAACTCACTGCCATCAAGTCGGATCCGACTCATAACGACCCCTCCTTGGGTTTCTGAGGCAATATCACTATGGAAGTAGCTTGCCCAATCTTCCTTCCGAGGAGCGGCTAGTGGGTTTGAGCTACCAGCCTTCTGGTTAGCAGTCAAATGCCTTAGGCACTATGCCACCAGAGCTCCTATGTTCATATTTGTTGTTGTTGTTATGTGCCATTGAGTCGGACTCAACTGATAGCGACCCTCCTTGGGTTTCTGAGGCAGTATCACTAGGGAAGTAGATTGATCAACCTTCCTTCCAAGCAGTGGCTGATGTT
>NW_006921687.1:4007050-4014904 GCF_000298275.1 Orycteropus afer afer
ATTTTGGGAGCTCTGGTAGCGTAGTGCCTAAGGCACTTGACTGCTAACCAGAGGCTGGCAATTCAAACCCACCAGCCACTCCTTGGAAGGAAGGTTAGGGAATCTACTTCTGTAGTGATACCACCTTGGAAACCCAAGGAGGGGTCTCCATGAGTCAGGTCCAGCTCAACGGCACATAACAACAATACATTAAAATTTTCAGGAACATACAATGATTAATAATAACAAACAAGTGCTACTGCATTATTATGTTAAAGCTGCTTTAGTATGTCTGAAAGTGTTTCTTTAATGTTTCCATGCATGGAAAGTTATACTATATATTATATACTAAAACAAACATTTGGTTGACATTAGATACTAACCACATCTAACTATGTACAAATTTGACTTAAAGACAATTCAGAAATGGGATTTGTTTATAATCCAGGGACTACCTGTACTGTGGAATAAGGGATAGATATCATTGCTGATGTCAGATGGATCTTGGCTGAAAGCAAAGAATACTAGAAAGATGTTTAATTGTGTTTTATTGACTGTGCAAAAGCATTCTATTGTGTGGATCATAATGAATTATGGATAACATTGAAAAGAACGGGAATTCCAGAACACTTAACTTGTACTCATGAGGAACCTATACATAGAGCAGGAGGCAGTCATTCGAGCAGAACAAGGGGACACTGCATGGTTTAAAATCAAGAAGGGAGTGCTATCAGATGATGTATAGCATTGGCAAAACTGCTGCAAAAGACCTCTTTCAGGTGCTGAAGAGCAAAGATAACTCCTTGAAGACTAAAGTGTGCCTCACACAAGCCATGGTGTTTTCAATCGCCTCATATGCGTGTGAGAGCTGGACAACAAATAAGGAAGATCAAAGAAGAGTCAATGCTTTTGAGTTGTGGTGCTGGCAAAGAATGCTGAAAGTACCATAGACTGTAAAAGAACTAACAAATCTGTACTGGAAGAAGTGCAGCCAGAACGTTCCTTGGAAGTGAGAATGGTCAGACTTTGTCTCATCTACTTTGGTCATGTTGTCAGAAGGGACCATTCCCTGGAGAAGGATATCATGCTTGGTAAATTGGAGGGTCAACAAAAAAGTGGAAGGCCCTCAACAAGATAGAATGGCACAGTGACTACAACATGGGCTCAGATATAGCAAGGATCGTGGAGCTGGCACAGGACTGGGCAGTTTCGTTCTGCTGTACATAGGGTCACTATGAGTCAGACACGACTCGACAACAACAACCTGTACTGTATTCAGATCTCCTTAGTTCTTACCTAATGCCATTTTTCTGCTCCAAGATACCACATTATATTTACTTATCACATCTCTTCAATCTCCTCTTGACTATGACAACTCTCAGACTTTTGTTTCTTATGACCTTGACAGTTTTAAGGAACACTGCTCAAGTATATTGTAGGATGCCATTCTATTGGTATTTTTCTGATGTTTTTCTCATGATTAAACTGGGACTTTAGGTTTTTGTGAGGAAGATCACAGAGGTAAAGTGCGTTTTTCAGCGCCTCATATCAAGGATACTTTGATCATCTTGCTGAAATACTGTCAGGTTTCTTCAATGTGACATCACTCTCTTTTCCCATTTTCTATCTAGTACTCTCTGGAAAGAAGTCACTATGTGCAGCCCACAGTTCAAGAGTGGAGAGTTAAGTTTCCCCTTCCAGATGGTGAAGCACCTACATAAATTATTTGGAATTCTTCTGCATGGGAGATTTGTCTCTTCCATTCATTTATTTATTCAGTTTTATTAAAATACTTAGCATATTTCTTTAGATAATTTTATACAAGCATATATTATTTTTATAATTATTTAAAAATAATATGTTAAAGAAAGCTAGATAGCAAATCATTAACTAATGTAGGACTTAAGAAAGTAGGCACATTCAAGGTTATCAGAAAGAGCTTAGGAAGCTTGAAAAGGTAGTTAATGGTGTGTCCGTCCTCTATTAGTTATGTTCTTCTCATTTATATTTAACATTATTCTCTGCTTAGATCATCAAAAATTTGCACTTTTAGATCAAAGATGGAACAAACAGAAGCATTTCCTATTTTGTGCACTTTCACAGTTTCTTAAACTTCATGGCTTCAGGGCAGGTTGCCAACCTTTATTTTGCAAAATCTTGGACATTTATAGTGTTCTTGGAAATTATTTATATATATATCATGCTTTTCATATATATGGTTGGAAATGCTTCTTTGACTAAAATATTTCAAATTTCTCCCTTGAGATATTCTAGACATAGTTATTAGTATTTCCTCCCTGCAAAGATAATTTAGAAGTGCTTTTTTGAAAGTATAAATCAGGGAACTATTAATAATGTAAACTCATCTCACCATTTCTGCCCTTTTATGTACAAGACTGATTAACTAATATTTCTTCATATTATCATTTTCTTCCAGATATTTCAGTCAGCTTGTTAGCAGTCATTGTCAGCTTTTGTGGCCTGGCCTTATTGGTTGTCTCACTTTTTGTCTTCTGGAAGTTATGCTGGCCTTGCTGGAAAAGCAAAGCTATCACTACCAATGTCAATGCCCTTCCACAGAGCATTTCAAGTGCTCCGACTGAAATTTTTGAGACTGAAGAGAAAAAGGAGGTTAAAGAAAATGGAAAACCAGCATTAACAGCTATTGAGCCCGCGATAAAAATCAGTCACACTTCCCCCGATATCCCAGCAGAAGTCCAGACGGCTTTAAAGGAACATTTAATTAAACATGCACGTGTGCAAAGACAAACTACTGAGCCTACATCTTCATCCCGGTAAGGCAACATTAAATATATAAAACTATGTGTGTGTGGTGTGATTTCATAAGAGGGAAAAACTTGGATAGGAAGGGAGAAAAGAGAAATGGGAAAGACATCAAAATGAATAATTGAATAAAGAGGGAAACAGTAGAACAGCAGTGACTAGGGGAGAATATAATAGGTGGAAGAACAAATTGAGGGCAAAGAAGCCGGTTAAGGAGAAGTATCATGAAATGGGCTTAACAGAATGTGAATTCTCAGTAAAATCATGTAACTAGAAAATATAATCATTTATTAACCTTATAATTCAGTTTAATTCAACCAATAAATATTGACAAAGCATCTTTTTTCAACACCTATCCTCAAGGCACAAAACAATCAGAAATCATCCAAAAGTTAACAATCACAACTAATAACAGAGACTAATGTTTAGTCTATAATTATTCAGCACCCATACCATATAAAAGGAGCTCTAGTGGCATTTGACTGCTAACCAGAAGGCTGGCGGTTCAAACCCACCAGCCAATCCTCAGAAGGAAGGTTGGGCAATCTAATTCTGTAGTGATACCACCTTGGAAACCCAAGGAGGGGGATCTCTAGGAGTCGGATCTGCCTCTATAGCAGTGAGTTTATACCATATACGGGAGCTCTGGTGATGTAACAGTTAACGCATTCAGCTGCTAACCAATAGGTCAACAGTTTGAACCCGCCACTACTCCCATGGAAAAAGATGAAGCAGTCTAATTCTGTCATGATTTACAGTCTTGGAAATGCTTTAGGGTAGTTTTCTGACCTATAGAGTTGTTATGAGTCAGAAGTGACTCGATGGTTATGGGTTTGGTGTGTATTTTATACCATACACAGGATGCAGCAAACAGTTAAAAACTTGACTATTAACCCTTTGGCAATTGAAAGTGATCTGAAGGCCACACACAGCAAAGAACACAGTTCTATTCTGCACACGAGTTGTTCATGAATCTACCTGATGACTTTTTTTTTTAATACCATAAACAACTAACTGTTGGGAAATGGATATTTCATTGTTTATTTGAACTTTTATGGACCAAGATCTTATACTGGCCCTAGTGTGATAAGTCCTACAACAGCCTAAATATCATGGGAATAATAAGGAATGTACACAAAGAAGGGAGGAATAAAAAGACTTCCTTAAGGAGAATATATTTTAACTTTAGCATGAAAAAATCAGAAAAATCTTGTTTAAATGAAAGTAATTTGTTATAGTATATTTCAAATTGTCTTAGTCTTAAGGGAAAAAGAGATTCTTGTGGAGAAGCATTCTTTCAAGTATGTATAGTCTTCAGTTCTTAAATGGAAACAAAATGGAGGTAGCATTTTTTTCTCTGGTTTACTTTCAAACCAAACCAAACTCACTGCCATCGAGTTGATTCTAACTCATAGTGACCATTGGGTTTCCAAGTCTGTAAAACTTTATAGAAGCAGACTGTCCCATATTTCTTCAGTGGAGCGGCTGGTGGGTTCAACAATAGGGGGAGGTAACAGCTGTTTCTTATTATTTAATTTACTTCCTAATCTTTCTTTCCTACTTCTCTAAACCTGAGTAAGCTGCATCCATGCTTTCTGACATGACAGACTTTTGTGAGTCTAGATATCTATTGAATTGAAAAATTGTATGTGGGTCATGTTTGCTAGTAGGAGTCAAAGAATGTTCAACATATCTTTCATGTGAATAAAAATGGATTGTATCTATAAATAAATGTATTTCTTTCTGAAATATACTCTTGAAGGATAAGCAAGAAGCTGTTACTGCTTAACTGGAAGAAGACATTTTAGAAAGGAGGATAGAGGTGAACATCTTTTCTATGTTACATTTTTTTTGGTACTATTTGAATTTTAAAATCAAGGCATGTATAATATTTATTACTTAACTAGATTTCCTGAGTAGTGGCATTTGGGGTCATTTTTAATTTTTCCTATTTACAACATTTATGTAAAGTAACCCAACAAATGTTAATTTTAATTTTACTATGGATATTACTGGTAATGAGAAAAGTACTAATCTCATATACCACTCTTGTTTTTACATGTTATAGAAATGCCTTTGGAGGGGCTTGCTTGTTTTCCCAAAACATGTATCCCAATATATACATGAAAAACTGCTTTCAACTTATCTCATGTGGTGACTTGATTATATACTATTATCCTCCCTGGGAACTATGGCCATATATGAGATTTGATGCTCCCAAAGCCTTAAGATACTGAGACATTTCAAGGGGTAAATGTTCAGTTAATCTGGAAAACATCTTAAAAATATTAATGACAGCCATGAATATAGAATAGCTTACAATTAAGAATTATTCAACTCTTTTAGTTGAGAAGGGGACCCAACATAAAACCAAAAACCAAACCCACTGTTCCAATTCATAGCAACCCCCATTTGGTTTCAGAAGTGGTAAATCTATACAGAAGTAGATTGCCCAGTCTTGCTTCCATGGAGTGACTGGTGGGTTTTAACCACCAACTTCCAGTTAGCAGTCAGATGCCTTAGTCACTGTGCTACCAGAGCTCCTTACTCAACATAAGGGCATTTAATTAATGAAAAAAAAATCTGAGGTAAGCTCCCTCTACTTCTTGCTAAAGTGTTTTTTAGGGGACCTCAGGAAGAAAAACAATATACTATCTCCAAAATAGTACCTGATAAATGGAAAGAGACAGCTTATCTGATTACAATAAGAATGGGAGAATGAAAGAATACATATTGAAAACACAATGAATTGTGAAGACTTGGATTTGAAAAAGCAGAATTGGGTCTGGGGATAATGTGCAATTATAATGAAGACACATCTGACACATTCTAGTCCTTGATCCTTCACTGATTATGTGAAACCGAATAAACCAGAAAAAAACTTTTTTGCTAATTCTTTTAAAATATAAAATTGTACTGTATATATCTCATATTTTCTGAGAGAAAAGTACAATACAAATTCAGTTTTCTTAGAACTTTGATGTCATTTGATCTGTCTATCTTTCCTTGTTTATGTGGGTGGCTAGGGAAGGAAGAAGAAAAGTTTGTTTTGTTTTTTTTAAACACCTGAAATGTAGTCACTATGCCAGGTACTTTTCTTGCTAATCATCCACCAACCAGCATGAAGTAAGTATTACTAATTATCCCCATTACATATGAGTTAACTGAAGCCCAGAGAGATTTTAAAAATTGCCTAAAGCCATGCAACTAACAAAATGTTAGAATTCCAATTTATCCAGATTGATGGAACACATTTTAAGAATGAAAGCCAACAGAATGTAGTTTTTCTTTAGAGATGTTGGTTACAAAATCTGCTGAGGATGGCTACTTTGGCAATTAGAGGACAGGAGCATCTTCCTGCTTTTTCTGCTCAATTAGGGGTCTGGAATTACATGGTATCCTGAGTGACTAAGGTCATGATTACACTTTGTTTGGCCTTAGGATGAATTCCTTCCAGAAAACTTGATTATTCATACTTCTGAAAAATCCTCATCTACATTAATTACTTCATCATGCCAGAAATTACCTTTATGTAGAGAGGAAGAGGAAATTACTAAATTTATTGCACAGTCCACTTGGACACAGAGATCAAGGTCCATTATTATAAATCAAATTACTCTGCTCAAACACTAACTTCTCACAAAATGAAACCTACACACACACACACACACACACACACACGAGGAATTAACTTTAATACTTGGTTTCCTCACATTATTAGGATAGTACAGCTGCGGTCTTCTGTTAGGACTCCCTTTTATTTGGATTGAGCAGTAGTGATAAACATCATATTTTTTCAAATTTTATTTCTCTATATATTTAAATAGCATCCTGACTGATCCAGGGGTTAACTGTGTTCAGGAAATTAACACATTTCCTGAGTTCTCATCTCCCTTCTCAAAGCCCTGGGCATTTGACCTCACTAATCTGCCAGGCAAAGGACTTAGCCGGCATTTGTGTATATTACTAGCACTCTTCTAGTGCCTACATTAATTCATTGTTCATTCACCCCAGAGCCTTATTCAACAGATACTCACTTCCAGGTAGAGTCAATGTATTCTGTACACTGTCTATTCTGCAAAATCTTGGCAGCTGTAAAGAAATTCACAATATAATGTGGAGGTAAGCATTACCAACGTCAATAAAAGGAATAGTAAGTGCCAAATGTGTGGTGGAGAGTGTGGAATTCAGAGACTAGAGAATTTATTTCCAGCAGTGAGGCCCGAAGAAAGGCCATTAAGGTGAGGCTAAAGAAACTAAAAATTTATGTATATGGCAACTGGGAGAGGGAGAACATCCCAGATGGAAACATTTTATATGGAAGGACATAGAATAGAAAGTATCTCTCAGAAAATAGCAGATAAGTTACCTTGCTCAGAAAACTGAGTTTAGTGAAGGAATAATGGAAGATCAAGTTGACTAGAATTAAATTGTGGGAGGCCTTGAAATCCTGGCCACGATGATCGAGTCTATCCTGTCATAAATACTTCCATCAGAAGACTTTTCTGGGTAAGAGCTATGTTTTAGGATAATTAAACAGGCAGCAGTTTATAACATGGACTCTAGAGGAAGGTATCTATTTTGAAACTAATATAGTGGTTGAAGCATAATATGAGGAAGTAAAAAATAAATAAAGAAGGAAACCTGAGAAAAGATGGAAATTAAGAGTCTAACCTCCCTTATGTCAAACATTAAACGACACTTAATCTCCAAGCCCAGTCTAAACCTTTTAAAAGCCTGACATTGAAGACTGTTATTATCTGATAATTCAGATCTACCAATAGAGCATTTGATTCCATATTCTGCCAAACATATGATAGTACACTAGGAAACTCATCTTTCTCTGGGTGCTTTCTTACCCCTGAGCTTGCTTTACCCTGTTTCTAGTGTGTATAACGTTCTATTCCTCCTCCTTCACCAGATGAAATTCTACCAACAGTTCCAGACTAGTCTCACTGTAGCCAGAAGAGACCCTCTTTTTATTTGAACTTCTATGTATTTCAGTGTGTACTATTTACATGGGACACATGGTGACTTCTTACAGTTACTGCTAAGTGGTAAGCTTTCTTAGGCAGATAATCAGATATATTC
>NW_006921687.1:4019203-4049657 GCF_000298275.1 Orycteropus afer afer
GGGTTTGAACCGCCGGCCTTCTGGTTAGCAGTCAAGTGCCTTAGCCACTATGTTACCAGAGCTCCTAGGATGAGTAAAAAGATCTTCTGTGCATTCACTAATGGTGTAAAGATGAGTTGAATAATAAATGCAAAGTAATTTGTTCAGGTTGAGAAGTTACATAGGTAAGCCACTGTTAGAGAGGAGTCTAAGTACCTAATGAAAAATAAGCAATTAGGAAACATAATGGTAGATCCAATTGAACATGAACAAAAGCAGGAAAATGAACATGGAAAGAGATAATTGACCTGTATGTGCTGATGGATTTAGAACGATATATTGGTGATTACAAAAATAATTTTTAAAGTCATCATACACCATGTTGAAAATAACAATATATACTGTTAAAGAGAAATGGAGAATTATGTAAAGATGCATAAAACTGAATTGAATAATTTTCCCTACCATAGGAGATTTTTTAAATTCAAAATTCCTCTCAAAAAACAGCAAAATGAAATGATCCATTCTAGGACACTGAAAGGAATAGAAAAGTAGTTGTTACACAACAGGGATTTTAAAGGATATAGTGCTAGATCTAGGATATCAAGAAGTAATGTTTGCTGAAAACAATGGCAAGAACTGAGATCTGTCTCCTTGAAATAAAAGCTCATGAAACTAGCTTTGAAGGTGTTTGAAGAGGTTAAAAAAAAAAAATCTCCTTTATGAAACATCTGTATTGGGTCAATACATTTGCTTCTATTCTGAACAGCAATGACTCTTTGAATCAAGAAAATCAGAGAAAACCCTTATACGACAGGTTCAAACTTGGAGAGGTGGTTTTTCTGGTATGCATGAGTATTATCTTCTGTAAACAAGAATTAATTAGAAATTGATTGGGCTCTCCTTTTTTATAATATAGGTAAGGGAGTTTGATTTTATTAATCACAGGAATCTTAGGATAAATTATTTTTGTAAAATTCCAAGTATTTCCTAATTCCGGTGGCATAGTGCCTAAGACATTTGACTGCTAACCAGAATGCTGGCAATTCAAACCCACCAGCCACTCCTTGGAAGGAAGGTTGATACCACCTTGGAAACCCAAGGAGGAGTCACTGTGAGTCGGATCTGACTCTGCGGCAGTGAGGGGGACCATATGCTTATTATGAAATGTATAAGAAGATAATAGGTAAGGTCTGGAGAGTTTGATTTTATTAATCACAGGAAACTTAGGATAAATTATTTTTGTAAAATTGCAAGATATTTCCTGAGTCCTACCATATGCTTATCATGAAATGCATAAGAAGATGAATAATACTTAGCCTCTACTATTATAAAGACCAAAATCTAGTTACAGGGTTGGACAGTGGAAGATAGATATGAAAACATAGTTTTAATACACTATTTGCAATGTGCTCAAGAAGATGTGATGTGGAGGTACAAAAGAAAGGTTTCCCAAGGTGGTAGGTAAACTCAGTTGGAGGACTGTGACTATGATCATGCCTATGACTATACTCTCAGAAAATTAT
The DNA here is from genome assembly GCF_000298275.1 of Orycteropus afer afer. NCBI lineage: Eukaryota > Metazoa > Chordata > Mammalia > Tubulidentata > Orycteropodidae > Orycteropus > Orycteropus afer. Next base: position 4,020,709 of record NW_006921687.1, read on the forward strand.
TTGTTGATCACAAACTACCAAGAAATATTTTCCAACCTACTTTTACATATATATCCCTTTAAATATATGCCAGAGAAAAAGCAATTCCTTACTATCCCTCATTTTGTTACCACTTTTCTTTAACATGGAGAGAGGTCAGGGGCAGATATTTTGAGAATAACCAAACATTTATTTCATTAACTCACTGCTATTGAGTCGTCTCCAACTCATAGTGACCCTGCTTTGGGTTTCTGAGGCAGTATCACTAGGGAAGTAGATTGCTGAATCTTCCTCTGAGGAGTGGCTGGTAGGTTTGAACTGCCAGCCTTCTGGTTAGCAGTCAAATGCCTTAGACACTTTGCTGCATTAGTTGCTATTAAAGAACAATTGCCTGTTAATTACTTGAACTGAAAAAAAGATGTTATTTAAATGAATTTTCAGCCATTATTTTACTCCCTTGACCAGCAAACCAACTGGTTCCCCAAATAATCATTTTTATTAGATTCTTATTTACTCATATGACTAACTTTTTAGGAGTAATATTTTGTTTATTTAATTACCAGTATTTATGAGAACTTACTATGAAGTTCTCACTTTTTAGACATTTGGTAGACATCAGGGAACAAAATGGTCAAAAATCTTCACCCACATTCTTATGGAGAGGTACCAGACAATATAAATAAGTAAATTTTATGATGTATTAGAAGGCAAAGAAGCCCTGGTGGCACAGCAGTTAAGCACTATGCTACTACTTACTGAAAGGTAGGTAGTTAGAATTCACCAGCTGCTCTGTGGGAGAAAGATGTGGCAGTCGGCTCCCATAAACTCTATGGTTTCCCTTGGTAATCCTATGGGGGCAGTTCTATTCTGTCATGTAGAGTTGCTCTGAGTTGGAATCAACTGGATGGCAACAGGTTTGTTTTATTTGATTTACTAGAAGATAATTAATTCTATAGAAAATAATAGGTAAAATAAAGGGACTGGTAGATATTGATGAATAGCAGATAGTAATTATCCTTTTAAAATAGCAGTCATAGACTCACTGGGAAGGTAACAGCTGAGGACAGACTTGAAATAGAAAAGTGGACCATGTGGGTGGGAGGAGAGATCTTTAATGCAAACAAAGCAGCTACTACAAAGGCTCTGAGACTAGACCTGCCTTGTGTGTTCTAACATCAGTAAGGACTCCAGTATGACTGTCACAGAAAGATCAAGGTAGAAAAATGTTGTTTATGCTAGCTGCCTTCCAGTCAATTCTAAACTGTGACAACCTCATGTGTATAGATCGGAACTGCTTCACAGGGTTTTCAAGGATGTGACCTTTTAGAAGCAACTTGCATGCCTGTCTTTTAAGGCCCCTCTGGGTGGGTTTTGACCACCAACCCTTCAGTTTGTAGACATGTAATTAACCTCTTCAGAGAGGTAGCAGGGACAAAACCATGATAGGGTTTTAGCCCCAGGAAGATGGGAAGCCACTGGAGGGTTTTAAAGAAGAGTGGCATGATCTGACTTACGTTTTGAAATAATTACTTTGTCTGCCAACTTAATAACAGACATGGGAGCAGGCACAGGATGGAAGCAAGAGTCCTCTAAGGAGTTATAATCCAGGTCAGAGGTGATAGTGGTTCAGACCAGGAAAATGTCCAGCAGTGGTGGTAAGAACTGGCTGGATTTTGGATATATTTTGAAGGTAGAATAAACAGAATATCCTGACAGATCTACTGGGCATATGAGTAAAAAGAAAAGAGTCAAGAGTCAAAGTTTTGGTCTGAGTGTCTATAAAGATGAAGTAGGTATAGGTAAGACTGTGACTGAAGTAAGTTATAGACTTTTTGAGTTTGAGGATTCTCTTAGTAATCTATGTGGAGAATATGAGTAGGCAACTAGAAATGACTCTGGAATTCTGAAGAGAATCTGAAGTGAATATATAAATGTGAGATCCTCAACATATAGCTGATATCCCAAGCTATCATCAAAGATGTGAGTGTAGACAGGAAAGAGAAGATCAAAGCTTAAGCCTTGAAGTATTCCATTATTAAAAACATTAGGAAGAGCAAGATAAATGGAGGAGTAGAGACTAGTCAAATAGAAGGAAAGCACGGAGATTGTGCTTTGGAAGCCGAGTGAAGAGAGTAATAAACAAACCAGAGTGATTAACTGTCAAGTGACTCGTGTATCAAGCATGATAAGCACCAAGAATTCACCTCTGAGAATTGACCTATGGGCTTAGGAATGTCAGAGAAACATTGTTGACCTTTTTAAGAGCAGTTTTGGTAGAGTGGAGCATGTGAAAAGCTAATTAGAGTAGATTTAAATAGAATGGGAGGAAAGAAATTGGACAGCAAATACAGTCAGCTCTTTGAAGGAGTTTTGCTACATATGTGACAGAGAAACAGCAATACTGAGAGTAGAATTGGGGCGAATAGAAAGTCCTCTCAGGATAGTATGCTTATAAAAACAGTATGCTCTTATGTTGATGGTAACAATCCAATAGAGATGAGGGACAAAAAAATGCAGGAAAGAGAAAGGAATATTTTTAAAGGTGACATGAGGGAATTGGCTGTAGATAGTGTGGGTAGTTAATGTAATACCAAGCAGGAAAGCAAAATATATGAATACTGATGCTGGTCAAAGGATTGATGAGGTAGTGGGAGTCTATGAAAGGTTTCTGCCCTTTGCTTCAATTTTCTTAGTGAAATGGAAGCAAATCATTCATTGAGAGTGAGAATGAGGAAGTGATGAATGTTTGAAGAAAGGAGAGAAGGTATGAAATAGTTGTCTTGGGAATCTAGGAGAGTAAGAGGGAGATGTGCTCATGAATTTAAAATGGAACAGAGAGAACTATATTATGGTTTTCTCCAGTCACTTTTACTTGCATGTGTACAAGTGTAGAAAAGATGGAGAATTGAATTCAATCAAGGCTGTGGTTTTTCCCTAAAACTAAGGTAGAGAGAAACAAGGGAATTGAGGGTGTATATAAGAGAGTGACTCTAATGCTTGACAGTGAAATTTATATTGGATAAGGAGTGATAGATGATCTCAAAAAGTTAACTATTATGAAATGAATTGGAGGTTCTAATGAGTTACAGGGCTATCTAAGTTGGGGTATAAGAGGGTCTGAGATGGGAAAATAAGAAGTGTTGATCAGAGAGGGGCATGCATGAAATTGGGGTTGAGAGAGTTTGCAGTCAAAGATAATGATGAAATATGGCTAAGCCCATCGAAGTGAGTAATGAAGGTAAGTGGAGAATAATATTATAGGAGGAGAGGAGTTCAAGGAACCTAAAGACCAAGTGATTGGAAGCAACATGTACATTTCTAAGGATTGGAACTAAAATATTGTCCAAGAGTGTCATGAACCAGGAACCAAAATAATGAAGAAATTAAAGGTAGTGGATTTGGTATCAATAAATGATAGTAATTAGTGGTAAGCCAAAACCAAACTCACTGCCATCAAGTCAGATCCGACTCATAGCAACCCCTCCTTGGGTTTCCAAGGCAGTATCTCTATGGAAGCAGATTGGCTTCCAAGGAATGGCTGGTGGGTTTGAACTGCCAGTCATCTGGTTAGCAGTCAAATGCCTTGAGCTTCAGAATGCAGAGTGGTGGTTTATAGGAGATAAAAGGAGAATGGCCTGGAAGTGGTAATGGGGAACAAAAAAAATGAATAAATATTCCACTCATAGGCCCAGTGGAACAAGAGCTATGGTGAAAATATCAGCTACCACAAGAGAGAGCCACAAAAGGAACTGTCCTTGGGGGAGAGCCTGGCTTCCCTTGAGCAGTAGGATGAGAACATTCAGAAGAGAGATTAAAGATAGAGAGGATTTTGTTGATGTCACACAATGAATTATTTTAAAAATTAATTTTACTGTCTCATATAGCTTAGTCTCTCTTTAGGAATCTTTGGGCAGCACAAATGTTTAAGTGCTCAGCTACTAACTAAAAGGCAGCTCAGAAGAAAGGCCTGGTATCTACTTCCAAAAGATCAAAGCCTTGAAAACTACGGATCACAGCTCCATTCTAACACACATGCGGATGCCATCAATCAGAATTGACTCATAGCAGTTGTTTTTTTGTTTGTTTGTTTCCCTTTATTCATATAGAGTACCTTACATGGTATATGCTTAAATTGAGGGTACTGAATGAATCATTCTTGTCATTTTTTCCAATTGAATGGAAGAAAATGGGAAACAAAGAATGAAAACTTTGTTAATCAGAAATTAATTTAGTCTCACTATTTGAGTATCCTCATCTATGAAATGGGTTATAATTTTTAGAATATGGTGACAATTTCCAATATAAATTTTAATATTAAAACAAGGAGAGATGAATGCCTTTTAAACATACTTCTTGTTGTTAAGTGTCGTCGAGTCGTTTCCGACTCATAGCGACCCCATGCACAGCAGAACAAAACACTGCCCGATCCCACGCCAGCCCCACAATCCCTGCTATACTTGAGCCCATCATCGCAGCCACCGTATCAATCCATCTCGTTGAAGGCCTCCCCCTCTTTCGTCGACCCTCCACCCTACCAAGCATGACATCCTTCTCCAGGGAATGGTCCCTTCTTACAACATGACCAAAATAGGTGAGACGAAGTCTGGCCACTCTTGCTTCCAAGGAGCATTCTGGCTGCACTTCCTCCAGGACAGATCTGTTAGTTCTTTTAGCAGTCCATGGTACTTTCAGCATTCTTCGCCAGCACCACAACTCAAAAGCATCAACTCTTCTTCGGTCTTCCTTATTCATTGTCCAGCTCTCACATGCATACAAGGCAACATACTTAATATATAAATAAATATAATAAATATAAATACTTAAATAAATATAATAAATATAATAATATATAAATAAAATGCTGGTAAATATATTTTTGTTTTTCCTTGCTGTGATTTCTCAAGCAATATCTAAGGTAAAGTTAATAAATGGTAAAAGACACTAAGACAAGCAATGGTGATGTAAATGGTTAAGCTCTAAGCTGCTAACTGAACAGTTGGTGGCTGGAACCCACTCAGTGTCTCCAAGAGAGAAAGACTTACCAATTTGCTTCTGTAAAGATTACAGCAACAAAACCCTATGGGGCAGGTCTACTCTGTCACATGGGTCACCATGAGTCAAAATCATTTTGACAGCACCTAACAACAACAAAGACACTGCAAATAAAAAGAGGGTAAGGGGACTGCTAGGTGCTGAGTAGCAATTTAGTCAAGAGGATTCCCATTGTCTGGGATAGTGGTCCTGGTCATGTCACACAGGAATGACTTTGGGCCTCTGTGTATATTCAAACAGAAAATCTAGATTTCAGATTGTTAAGACTGGAGAGTTCATTATGGACCTTGTACTTCAGCTCCTTGTGTCTTGAGTTTCCAGTAATAACAACTAATATATACATGAGAAATTATATATTCAAAGTCTTATCTATGATATTTCATTTGATTGCCTCAAAAAACTGTGAAAAGACTGTTTTATAGATGAGGAAATTAAAAAACTCCAACAAGTTAAGTGACTTGCCTAAAGTTGCCTTTACTACCTAGGGAGGCTGGGACCAAACTGCAGTCTGATTCCAGTCCAGCACTTTTCCACCATGTCTCAATATAGTTATCCTCACATTATTCTGCTGAATAGAGAGAAAAAAATTGGTTTAGTTTCCAGTGAGATTCCAGGACACTACCCACTCATCTACCAGACTGACTCTGTCTTTACATTTTCAACTCCTGAACTTAGATTTTTTTTTTACTGTTGACAGTAAGTATTTAAAAATCACCATCCTAATGGATTATATTCCTGTGGCACTAAATAATATTGACTATATCTAATTATCCTCAAATGCTCCAGGTGGGATGGGTAAAGTTTTTCCTTTATCCATTTGGGAAGGTACATGGTACCTAGGCTTGAAGGGTAAGAATTGGATCAGTAATAGGTCAGTCAGATGGCCTGTATTTTGATTGGCTGGATATTTGCATGGGTCTAAATAGTCACTTATCACTGTCATTCCAAAAGAAAAAAAAAAAAAAGATGGAGGAGGGGGAGAGAAGAAGAAAAAGATCTGTGTTGTCATGGTAATAGTGTATAGCATTGTAATAATTAAAGCTTCACGCAACTGACTAGTTAAACTGTGACATATATTATGCACTATTTACCCTATAATTAGGGCACTGGCTTACTAGAACAAAAATGTTACTACTCTTTGATTCCTTTTAGAAGAGGCTTTACAGCTGCACAATTATATTCAAAGGCATAAAGAAGAAATTACTGAGTTTTAGGGAGGAAGAGAAGATTAAAATTTTATTATGCTGATAAGCACAAGTAATAGGTGTGTGAAATTATGAAATAAATATTATATATAAGAAATCAAATTCTTGAGAGTTTTTGCTTATAACAATTAACAGATATATTCAAAATCTTACTGAAGTTTGCATAAGTTAAAGTGATTTTAACAAGTATATTATTTAATAAAATATTATAAATATTTTAGGAACATTGACTATACAAACTAGATTATACCGTTGTTGTTGTTGTTGTTTGCCGTCGACTAGGCCTCTTTAATAATTCAGAACAACACATGCCGTCTTTCCATTTTTGTATTCTCATGTTCATAAATGTTTTCTGACCTTTTTCTGACCCTCATTTATGCTACTGATCATGTATAGCTAGGATAAACTATAGGTCAAATACATTTGATTGCATGCCTATCCATTAAAATAGGGCTTAATGTCTATCCATTAAGATGGGATAGATCTGAAGACACAGACAATTTCAAAATTTAAATTAGTGAAGACTTTTATGTATGTATTCATTAGGGTACAGAAACTGAAACATTGGATCTTAAAATCAGTAGTTTTAATTCAGCACTAATTGCTCATCTAAGATAAATTAGTATGTTTCTCTACACAGAAATGCTGTTGTTAAGTGCCGCTGAGTCAACTCCAACTTGTAGAGATCGTACGTACAACAGAATGAAACACTGCCAGGTCGTGCACCATTCTCACAATCATTCTTATACTTGAGTCCATCGTTGCAGCCATGGTGTCAATCCATCTTGTTGAGGGTCTTTTCCTTTTTTGCTAACCCTCTATTTTACCAATCATGATATCCTTCTCCAGGGAATGGTTGCTTCAAACAACATGACCAAAGTAAGTGAGATGAAGTTTGGCCATTCTGGTGTCAAAGGACGTTCTGGCTGCACTTCTTCCAGGACAGATTTGTTCTCTTCTAGCAGTCCATGGTGTTTTCAATATTCTTCGCCAACACAATTCAAAGGCATCAACTCTTTTTTGGTCTTCCTTATTCATTGCCCAGTTTTCACATGCATATGAGACAATTGGAAATACCATGACTTGGGTTAGGCGCATCTTTATCTTCAAAGTGACATCTTTGCTTCTTAGCACTTTAAAGAGGTCTTTTGCAGCAGATTTGCCCAGTGCAATATATTTGATTTCTTGACTGCTGCTTCCATGGGTGTTGATTGTGGATCCAAGTAAAATGAAATCCCTAACAACTTCAATCTCTTCTCCATTTATCATGATGTTGTTTATTGTTCCAGTTGTAAGGATTTTTGTTTTCTTTGTGTTGAAATGTAATCCATACTAAAGACTGTAGTCTTTGATCTTCAACAGTGAGTGCCTCAAGTCACCTTCACTTTCAGCAAGCAAAGTTGTATCATCTGCATATCACAGGTTGTTAATGAGAATTCCTCCAATTCCGATTCTACATTCTTCTTCATACAGTTCAGCTTCTTGGATTATTTGCTCAGCATACATACTGAATTAGTATGGTGAAAAGATGCAACCCTGATGCACACTCTTCTTGATTTTTAACCATGCAGTATCTACTTGTTCTGTTCGAATGGCACCCTCTTGGTCTATGTACAGGTTCCTCATGAGCACAGTTAAGTGTTCTGGAATTCCCTTTCTTCACAGTGTTATCCATAATTGGTTATGATCCACACAGTCAAATGTCTTTGCATATTCAATAAAACACAGGTACACATCTTTCTAGTATTCTTTGCTTTCAGCCAAGATCCACTTGACATCAGCAATGATATCCCTCTTTCTACATCCTCTTCTGGATCTGGCTTGAATTTCTGGACATTCTCTGTCAATATACTGCTGCAACTGTTTTTAAATTATCTTTAGCAAAATTTTACTTGTGTGTGATATTAATGATATTATTTAATAACTTCCACATTCTGTTGGATCACCTTACTTTAGAATGGGGACAAATATAGATCTCTTCCAGTCAGCGGGCCAGGTAGTGTTTTCCAAACATTTCGGCATAGACCAGTAATTGCTTCCAGTGATACATCCATTTGTTGAAACATCTCAATGGGTAGTCCATCAATTTCCAGAGCCTTGTTTTCACTTATTGCTTCAGTGAAGCCTAAACTTCTTCTTTCCATACCACTGGTTTTTGATTATATGCTACCTCCTGAAATAACTGAACATCAACCAGTTCTTTTTGGTACAGTGACTCTGCATATTCCTTCCATCTTCTTTTGATGCTTCCTGGATCATTTAATATTTTACCCATGGAAACCTTCAATATTGAAACTTGAGGCTTGATTTTTTTTCTTCAGTTCTTGCAGCTCAAGAATGCCAAGTGTGTTCTTCCCTTTTGGTTTTCTCACTCTAGGTCTTTGCACACTTCATTATAATACTTTACTTTGTCTTTTTGACCTACCCTTTGAAATCTTCTGCTCAGCTCTTTCATTTCATCATTTTTTCCATTTGCCTTCAAGAGCAAGTTTCAGAGTCTCTTCTGACGTCCATTTTGGTCTTTTCTTCCTTTCCTCTCTTTTTAATGACCTTTTGCTTTCTTCATGTACAATGGTCTTGATGTCACCCCACAACTCATCTGGTTTTCAGTTATTGGTGTTCAATGCATCAAATCTATTCTTCAGATGGTCTCTGAATTCAAGTGGGATATAATCAAGGTCATAATTTGGCTCTTGTGGACTTGTTTAATTTTCTTCAGCTTGAACTTGCATAGGAGCAATTGATAGTCTGTCTTTTCCACAGTCAGCTCCTGGCCTTGTTTGAATGATGATATTGAGCTTTCTCATCACTTCTTTCCACAGATATAGTTGATCTTATTCCTGTGTATTCCATCTGGTTAAGTCCACATGTATAGCTGTCATTTATGTTGTTGAAAAGGGTTTTTTGCGATGAGCAAATATTTGGTCTTGCAAAATTCTACCCTGCTATTTCAGCATCATTTCTATCACCAAGGCCACATTTTCCAGCTACTGATAATTCTTCTTTGTTTCCAACTTTCACTGTCCAATCATCAGTAATCGTCAATGCATTTTATTTCATGTTTGGTCAGTTTCAGACTGCAGAATTTGGTGAAAATTTTAAATTTATGTATCTTTTGCTTTAGTGTTTGGTGCATAAATTTGAATAATAGTAGTATTAACTGGTTTTCCTTACAGGTGTATGGATATTATCCTATCACTTACAACATCGTACTTCAGGATAGATCTCAAAACATTCTTTGTGACAATGAATGTGACACCATTCCTCTTTAATTTGCCATTCCCAGCATAGTTGACCATATGGTTGTCTGATTCAAAATTCCAATTTCAGTTCATTTCAGTTAACGAATGCCTAGGATATCGATCTTTAGATGTTCCATTTCATATTTGACAACTTCCAACTTTCCTAGATTCATACTTCATACATTCCATGTTCCAATATTTAATGGATGTTTGCAGCTATTCCTTCCATTTTGAGCCATGACCCCTCAGCAAATGGAGATCCTGAAAGCTTTACTCCATCCACATCATTAAGGTTGACTCTACATTGAGGAGGCAAGTCTTCTCTAGTCATATTTTGAATGCCTTTCAATTTGAGGGGCTCCTCTTTTGGCACTATATCAGACAATGTTTCAGGACTATTCATAAAGTTTTCCAGTCATATATTAGACACTGTTTCAGTGCTAATTATAAGGTTTCCACTGGCCAATTTTTTGAGAAGTGGAAGGCCACTTCTTTCTTCCCAGTCTGTCTTAGTCTGGAAGCTCTGCTGAAACCTGTCCACCATGGATGACTCTGCTGGAATTTGAAATACTGATGGCATAGCCTCCAACCTCACAGCAACACAAAAGCCACCACAGTACAACAAACTGACAGATATACAGAAATACCCACTGCCATCGAATAGATTTTGACTCATAGTGACCCCATTGGGTTTCCAAGGTAATAAATCTTTACAGAAGTAGATTACCCCATCTTCCTTCCATGGAGTGGCTGGTGGGTTTGAACTGCCAACCTTCTGGTTAGCATTCAAATGCCTTAAACACCGTACTACCAGAGCTTCTTATTCAGAAATAGGATTCTCTAATTATAATCAAATTTTAACTTAATCAGTCATTTTGTTTTTAATATGTGAAACAGTCATGACTGCCCTCAGATATTAGAAGATAAACCAGTTGTCTATGAGTTGATTCCAACTCATGGTGGCATCATGTAGAGATAGCTAGCATTAATTCCATCTTTGCCTCTTTGCCCCTGCTGCTTCTTCTTCCTAGGTTCAACAACAACTTGTAAGTACTTCTCAAATTACCATGCATAAGTATCTCACTTCTGTATATTCACTATTTTTTTATTCCACTTAAATAAATCAACTTTGTGTGTGCATCAATTAATCAAGTATTCATTAAACAATGTCCTCAGTTTTACTCAGCATTGTAAAAGCTATAGACCTGATGCAATAGACAACAGAAGCAAGTAAAATTTTTTGAAGTCCCCTGACCATGTGCTGGGTAGACATTAAGGGTAAGAGGGAGCAGGAAGAAAGAAAGCCAGTGGAACACTCACAGAGAAAGCAAAGTACAAAGTGATGAGGATCTGGACTGAAAGCGGTGGGAATGGAGCAGAATGAAGGACTTTATGAGATGTTTCAAAAGAATTATCAATAGTATTAGAAAATTAATTAAATCTACTGGATGAAGAGAAGGTGCTTCAATGCATACTGCTCATTTATAAGCATGAATGACTGATAAAAATGTTTGCACTATTGTCAGAGAGTGTAGGAGAAAGAACAGGTTTGAGACCAGAGGGGAGAAAATGATGACTTTGCTTGGGTTTGGGGTGAAAATAGAACATCAATGTATAAATCTTCCTCAGAGCTCTGATGGCCTGTGCCTAAGGCATCTGACTGCTAACCAGAAGGCTGGTGGTTCAAACCCACTGACCACTCCCCGGAAGGAAGGTTGGGCAATCTACTTTCATAGTGATATCGCCTCGGAAACCCAAGGAGGGGTCACTATGAGTCAGATCTGACTCGACAGCAATGGGTTTTTTTTAGAGATTTAGAGATATTAGACTAGAAGTTTTATATCTAGGATATACCTTTGGAATCATCAGCTTCTAGATAATGATTATAATTCAAAAGTTGATGATTAGGCTGATGGAGAGTCTGAAGCAACAAAAGAAGAGAAGAACTAGGACTAAACCTTGAGAAGTCACATAGATTAACATAGCTCATACCAGAAATCATGGAGGAAGATAAGAGAAGCACATCTTAATGCAAGTTACATTTGCGAGACAGTAGGAAGCGAACATACGTAATGTTCTGAAAATGTTGCTAGATGAATAGTAACAGTGTCTATAGGAAGCTCAGATTTAATTAAAAAATTATATTACGTTAGCCTCAATATCTAAAAATATACATTCATTAATCCTTTGAGTTTCTGAAGTCCACCTCATGTTGGAAAAAAGGAAAATGTACTCATTTGGCTGTCACAACTATATATTCATTTTAAAACCAAATATTTAGTTATCTCAAGTATTAGAAATAATTAGCACAGTATAAGATTATGAGTACTCATAATATATATTTTTAATAATATAGTCACTGAAATGTAAAGTGCATAAGACTCAAATCTAGATGAAAAGAAACCAGCCACCTGAATGTGTTTCTCTGCATAATGCTTATATTGTGACATACTCAGATAATTGATAACATTTATAATATTGTGTCAGATATTGAACTTTGTTGGTCATAAAGTTTTTATAATTATATTTCATGATGCACTTTTGATTGGGAGTACAAATTTTGAAAAATTCATAAAAAATGGAGAGTTTTGTGTTTCAGGTGCTTGTATAAGTTTAGAACTTTTTGTGGGACTATTGTACTGCTTTGGCATTTGAGAATTTTTTCTAAGTAGCTCTTTGATTATACATCTTAATTATCTGGGGGATGGGGAATAGTGATATGCAAATGTGCAACACTGTCATCAAAATGATCTACTTAAGTCTTGTTTGTTTATATGTATGTACAGCCACAATTCCTTCCGGAGACACCTACCAAGGCAGATGCAGGTTTCCAGTGTTGATTTCAGTATGGGCACAGAACCTGTTTTACAAAGAGGGGAAACTACAACCAGCATTGGAAGGATCAAACCAGAACTCTACAAACAGAAATCAGTTGATTCTGAGGGCAACAGAAAAGAAGATGTCAAAACCTGTGGGAAACTTAACTTTACCCTTCAGTATAACTATGAAAATGAACTTCTAGTTGTTAAAATTATCAAAGCCTTAGATCTTCCTGCTAAAGACTTCACAGGAACATCTGACCCTTATGTGAAGATATATCTTCTTCCAGATAGGAAAAAAAAGTTTCAGACCCGTGTGCACAGAAAGACGTTAAATCCTCTATTTGATGAAAGCTTTCAATTTCCTGTAGAATATGATCAACTAAGCAACCGAAAACTACATTTCAGTGTATATGACTTTGACAGATTTTCTAGACATGACATGATTGGGGAAGTGATTCTTGATAATTTGTTTGAAGTCTCTGATCTCTCCAGGGAAGCCACAGTATGGAAAGATATTCATTGTGCTACCACAGTAAGTAATAATTTCACCAACATATTGGTTTATATCTGATCTTCTTTAATATATAAAATTAATTCTTAACCAAATTACTGAAATAAATTCTACAGGGTTATGGAGTTTATATCTTAAAAACCTGCAAAGGCAGGATTTTGATAAATGCAAAATAAAATGGTATATCCAAAGTAATATTTTCCTGATAATCTCCACACATGTAGTTTTGTTTACTACACACATGCATGTATACTTGAGCACATACACACACACTTTTTGATATTGACTGTAAATTATTTGTGAATACTATTTAAGATGGATAACAGAATCCTGAAAAGAGGAGTTGATATTTCTTGAAGAGGAAATAGTGCAAGGGAAAGGAAATAAATCAAGCCAGTGTAAAATGTTTTCAGGGGAAAAAAATAGACTTTGAATGGGGAAAAGAGATGAAGGAGTGAAGAAGGGAGTGAAAGGAACCCAAACTAGAAATATCATATATAAACTACAATCAAGAGGTCCTTTAAAGCCATGGGGATTTATATTTATTTTGTTTTTATAAGAGAGTGAAATCACTGGAGCTAGTATCTCATATGGCATCATTTTCTGTCATAGGAGATGGGGGTTGTGAAATGTGGGAGGCCAGGTCAGTTTCTAACACAGCAGACTGTCTAGATGAGATGAAATAAAGCCTGACCAAGGTTGGTAGCAATGGGAGTGGAAAGGAGCTGATCCATATGAAAGGAAGCATTATCTGTCACACTTGCTTCAATATTCTATAAATATGTATCTCATGTCAGCCACTGAACTCTGAGCTTCTGGAAGGCAGAAATGATCTTGTATATTTCTTGCATTCCGTGACACATGTGAGTGCTTAGTGGTTAATCAATAAATACTCGTTGAATTAAAATGTTAGCAAATTTTTGTACAAGGTCAAATATGAGAATGTATCTAAGTACAAATCTACCACTAACAAAGGAAAAAACAAGGCAATTATGCACCTTGTTGACAATAAATCAATAAGTGTATTTGGCTATATTTTGTTAGCATTAGCTACTGCCTGTTGGTAAAACATTAAAAATTATTCAACAGTCTATGGGTAAACTTGTATTTTAAATAAATGAATTATTTTAAATTTATGTCAAAATTCTATCAGATTGAAACAAGTCATTGTTTTGTATTTATGATTTCATCACTGATGAGTTATTTGTGTAAAAGGAAGATTAACATTTTATCAGGAATGACCATTTTTTTTTCTGTTTTAAATTTGAGATTGAATGACAAAAGCATCTTTATCATGTGTAAAAATGAGTTTTCACTTTAGCATCATCTTCTCATCATCATAAATACGGCAAGCCAGTCATCTCTTGTACTAACATAGAAACATCTCCAAGGCAGGGAAAAATCACACTGAAAAACACTGTCACTGCTTGTAAAACCCAGAGGGAGAATGATATATTTATATTTGTTTCTATTTACAAAAAAGAAAAAGTCTATATAAGGGTGCACAAGAATTTAGTAATAGTTTTTACATAAAATGGTAGAAACTGGATATATATGGAAAAGAGTTTGCAATATATTGTTTTATGTAAATTTTACTTCTTAAACTATGTATGCATAATATTATTCAAGTGCTTAATTAACTTATTTTAAAAGTCAGTCATTATAAAGACTAATCTATTTTGAATATTTAAATGCTGTTTGCCAAATCTTAGTAAAGAAGCCATTGAAAGTGTAATTCTGCATTTTTAAAAAACAGAATCAAATTCATTTTTTACATTTATTTATTCATCTATTCAGTGAACATTTTTTCAGCACCAACTATGTTCTAGACATTTACGAAATTTCACAAGGAAGGTGTATATGTATTACCAAGCTGACCTGACTTACAGTTATAAAATAAATCTGAATCTATTATCTTCTAACTAAGCATCTGTCAAGTATCATTTGAAAAAGTAGGCCTTGACATGACAAAAACAAAGGAACAGTTGTGCTCATTGTATCAGCCATTTAGAGTACTAAATGTACAAGCTGAGTTTTGGTTTTAAGTAATTTATTTTATCACACATTATTGAAATCTTTCTTTAAACATTTTATTTTAAATTCATTTTCTTACTTCTAGTTATATATTTTTAAATCTACCCCAACCATCCTGAATCTATCCCAGGATCAGAATACTACTAGATTTTTTTACATTTAGCTACAAATGAATTCTCTCCTACAGTTTATTAACTATGAAGTAAAGTCTTAGCTACTATTTTAAAGAGTGGCAAAATTCCAACCTCAATATAAAGAAAAAGTTGCGTTGGACTGCATGACAGTAAGGAGCAGTGTTTTCGGGGTCAAAAATTGTCTGTTCCACTAAAATTCCCTGGATGCAGCTGGCAGTATTTTAGCTACAGGGACAGACTGGGACAGTGAACCCACACCAGCTCCTCTTGGTGCATTCTCTACTGTAAACTTGACTGTAGAGAGTCACTGATTACACATCTGCTAATGGGCCTTCAGTGGTGGTTCAGTGGTAGAATTCTCACCTTCTGTGCAGGAGACCAAGGAGCTGTGGTGGCACAGTGGTTAAAAGCATTCAGCTGCTAACCATAATGTTGCTTCATGGGAGAAAGATGAAGCAATCTGTTTCTGTATAGAGTTACAGCTTTGGAAACCCCATTGGGAACTTTTGCTCTATCCTGTAGGGTCACTGTGAGTCAGAATTGATTCTATAGCAGTGGGTTTGGTTTTTGGTTTTATGTGAGAGGATTACTGCACTTCAATCCATTTGCTCATGGATACTGGTAACCATTATTTGTTGTAAGGACTAATAAGATAAGTGCTTAGCACAAAGCCAGACATTCTGTAAATGCTCAATATTCATTAGGTGCCAAGAAGTATTAGAAGATTATGCAACAACGGGTCTCTCCTCGTCAAGAAGAAAGAAGAAAACCAAAATTAATGGAAACAATCAGTCCTAGCGACTGGTACACCATCTGATCTGCAACCTATACAACTATGAGACCAGAAGAACTAGATGATGCCCAGCTACCACTGCCATCCACTTGGAAGGGATGTAGGAGATCCTGCATAAAGAGGGAGAACAATTTGGAACAAAACTCAAAATCATTTGGAGGCAAAAAAAAAAAAAGAAGGTGGGGACCAGGTTTGCTGGTCCAATAGAGCCTGGTGTAACCACTGAGACTATGGCCCCTAGCTGCCCTTCAGGTCTGGAATTGAACCCACAACTGTGGTTTCCAGCCAAACAAAGTACAGGCATGTGAGTTAAACATTTACCTCAAGTAGACACACGCCCTGGAGAGAATAATCATAGGAGAAGGAAGGGCTGCTTATGCACAGGGAGATAGCTCAGGGTGCAGAAGAGTATGAAGTGATGGACACTGGGAGGAGGTAACTATGGGGAGGAAGTGGGAGGGGAGCTGCTGCATTGTAAATTTTGGTCAATGACATGAGACAAAGTATATGTGAACTGCTGTATGAAAAGTGAATTTACTCTGTAAATCTTCACCCAAATCCTAATTAAAAAAAAAAAGAAGTATTAGAAGAATGATATGATCAGGATATTTCATGGTAGACTTTCAGTTGTTGTTAATATAACTTATATATTAAATAGCAATAACGACCTTGGTTCCAAAAATGACTATGTCCTGTTACTATGGTAGGGAATAGTTGTAGGTAGTATGATTTTCTATTCAGGGAAGAAAGAATTCAATCAGTGATAATTTAAATCTTTTTAGTTATTGTATGCTATGATTTACTAAATAGGTACTGTTTCTCTTTATGATGCATTTATCATAATGTCATCTAACATATCCCTTATCTCCCACCTGGACAACTGAATTGATCTCCTAATTGTTTCCCTCACAATCATTAAGGATTCTGGCAGCTGACTCAGTTTCTCTTTACTCCCACTCCTTTCTGAATATTTAACAATTTCAGTATCCACACCTTCTGTTTCTTTTTTTGAGTCCCACTGTAACTACTCTTCATGATCTGGCAAATTTCAAACCTTCCTATTTTTCACCACTCTCCTGTGTAATTTCTCTGTATCAGTTTTACTCTATTCAAAGCAACAGGTTTTGCCTATCTCCTGGCCTTCTTACTTGCTGGTATTCTTGGCTGAAATGCCCTTCCACCCTATTCCTGCCTGGTGAAATCTTACAATTTTAGATTCAATTCTGACATCACTTTTGCAGAGAAGCCTGACTCAACTCACTTCCGTTTGCACTGGGCACTTTCTTCTCTTGCTCCCTCACTAACATGTACATTCACTTACTCAGAAATGAAAGGCACTAGATATCTCTGTCTGTGCCTCTTGATTCACTCTCTACTATTATTAATCCTATTTGGTGATGCAGGAGGCTGGCCTGTGTGCTCCATAGGGTCTCTGAATGTAATTTAACATTCTCTAAATAATGGTGATCTTTATGACCATTGATTATTATAACAAATTAAATGAGCAGATTTTTATTTCTATTAATTGCTCATCTATTTATTTATTCTATTTCATCTCTATTATAAGTTTACTGTTTCCCGCATTTCTTACTTCTCCAATTGGTTGTTTTTAGGTTGCATAATCAAGTACCTAAGTTAGTTATGTTGTTGTTTTTGTTGTTATGTGCCGTTGAGTGGGACCCGACTCATAGCGACCTCTCCTTGGGTTTCTGAGGCAGTATCACTACGGAAGTAGATTGCCCCATCTTCCTTCCGAGGAATTACTGGTGGGTTTGAACCACCAGCCCTCTGGTTAGCAGTCCAGTGCCTTGGGCACTATGCTACCAGAGCTCCCAAGTTAGTTATAGTTGTATATAAATACTATCAGTAAGTCTTAAATAAGCACCTGGCATCTTTTTCTCACAGTGAAGTGTGTGAACATTTTAATAGATTGAAATATTTTCATTTTAACTTGAAAGTTCACAAGCGTGCTCCAGGTATGATTGTGAGAAGTCTCATGTTCAGATCATATGATCATATTATTTTAGAATTGATAGAGACTCCATGTTCAATTCTTTCATTTTCTACTTTAGAAAATACAGGTCCATGGACATAAGGAAAGTCACTTAAATTCACACAGCTGATTAATAAAAGAACCAGAACAGGAAGTAAATCTTTAATTAACTCTTAGTTCAGTGTTTCTTTAACTGAGTTATGTTAGCATTTTACTATTCTTGGAATATACTAAAGCAAATGGAAAATAATTTTCTTCTGAACATGAAAATTCAGTGTTTGGCTTACAGCTTTAGAAGCTCTAAGTAATTTGAATTAAAGTGAGGCTATTGGTGGTTTTTTATTAGAAGAGACACAACGTCTTACTTAGATATAAGTAAGATCCCTAGCTGTTTGTGGAGAATAGGCTTTGGGGGAGCAAGAATTAAGCCACTGAAGCCACTTTAAGGTATACACTAAAATAGTGAAACAAAGCTAATCTAATCCAGTTGTCTACATATACCAATAGTATGAACAATAGTTCTTTTTACTTGGAACTTTATTAAGACAAGAATTTTTTGATGTCTCTTAACTAGTGTGATTAAGGGAAGGGTTTTTATCAAATTTGTATTTTATTCTTATGTCCCAAGTTGCTGTTATCCTAAAGTCATCCTTAACTTTACCCAATTCACTCAGGGACATTATTATCCAGGTACTTATGAGCTATTTTGATTTGTTACATTTAAGAATGGTCACCTTAAGGCCTCAGAACTCTGTTTTTATAACCTAAGTACTCCATGGATCCTGATAGCTAAAGTTCATGGCTGTGTTGGATAAAAGTGAAACCACTTTGGCAGGCAGGTTACTTCCTGTTTGGAGTGGGAACTGAAAATAGGTCTTCCATTGAGCAGAAACGTAAGCACTACTAAAGAACATTTTATAGTAGGAGCTCCAGGTAGTTGTAGTTAATCGCTTAATGCCCAGTAGAATTTGTGATTAGCCCATCTCTAATACTGCCATATTCTCTGCCGGGTTGCTACACTGACCACGTTCCACCTGATCTCTGTGCCATGGCCAAGCACAATGCTTAATGCAAAATGTGCTTAATGCAAAATGCATTCCTTCCATCAAGCAGAAATACAAGGAGGCCCTGCTTAAGGGTACTTGGTGAGCTTTTTCTCTGTGTTCAAGTGGAGATGGCAGAGAAAGAATCAAAAATGAAAATATGATAGAGTACTCCTGTTCTCCACTCCTACCCCCATCCTGTTTAATAAAATGAAAGCTGTGCTTAATCAGAATCACTGGACAGAAAAAAGGCAGAGAGGAAGTGCCAAACGAAAACTGCTTCTTTGAAAGCTTGAAAAGGGAGGAAGTAAGCTAGTAACTAAACAAGGGTTATAAAGCTAATTACATTCCCTAGTTGTATTCGATCAAACAGCTTCCTCCTTATTCTTTGCCACTCAAAGTCACAAGACTGTATATGTTAGCAGGTTGGGGGAGCTGACAAGATGTGCAAAAGAAAAAAAAAGCAATCTATAACGTGAGAGATACATTAGCTGAAATTCCAACACACTATAGAATTACAGCAAACATAATCCCAGATTACACAAGAATAGATAAAGATCCTCTAACTTGACCTTCCAACCCCATCTTTAAGTGGCTCAAAACTGTTATGACCATTGTTATTGTATGCTCAGTGCCACCACATATGGCGATACCTTTGCACAGTTCTACAGGATTTCATTTACATAGACCACATACAATAACTTGGAGACTCAAACTACACCTTTGCTCACTGAAGGGCTACTTGTTCTCTGATTACTGAGCAGTGAACTCCTTAAGAGAGTAGATGCTCCTATTACCACCACCACTGATCTCATGATGTGACCTGATGCTTTTATAATGATTTATTCATTCATTTACTTATTATTATTTAACAAGCTTTTTATTGAGCATCAACCTTATGTCAGTCACTGACTCCAAAAACACTGATATGAATAAGAAAAACAGGAGTACTTTTTTAGCATCTACTATGTGTCATAATGCAAACTGTACCCATTACATATATGATCCTTTTATATTATTCCTTTTACATCTGACTTTAATCCTTCCAGGTAAATGCTACTAGCCATGAAGATAGGTCTCACACTGACTGCAGAGAAAATCAGGATTGATCTGGTTAAGTCTTGCTAAGAAAGGTTCATTTAGAATAAGGCCAGAGTTGTGTCATTTAGATTATCCTCTGGTTTTGCTAAAATTCTCTGGTTTGACAGTCAAGTGGTCTCTGTTTGATCTTTTGGTCTTTGTTGGACACTTCATGTCTCATCTTATAGCCTCTTTATATGCTTCTCCCTCTGTTCTTAATTCCCTTTACCTTAAATCATTCTTCAAAGTTCAGAACAAATGTCACCCACCTCTGAAACCCTCTAAGGACCTCATGGAAAGAATCAGGTCCTCTCTATTCCTGTCATAAAATCCAAGAATTCCTCTAAAAAGCACTTACAATACTAGATCCAATAAAGCATGCACTTTAAAATTACCCAGACTTGGATGCTTATTTCAGCTTTTCCCCTAATTATTTGTGTGCTATGAGATGGATCCCTAATTAAATCTGTGATGTTCGGAGAGGTGAGATGACTTGTCCAAAGTTACACATAAACCCTTGTTACTTTTATAGTTGCTTTCAAATTGATTTCAACTCATGGTTGGAATCAAAATTTTACCTGTACCTGTGACATCTCTATGATCATTGGTATGTTTAAGTCTATTGTTGCTGCCACTGTGTACACTGAGTGCCTTCCAACCGGGGGCCTTATCTTCCAGCACTATATCAGACAATATTCTGTTTTGATCCATAGGGCTTTCACTGGCTAATTTTTGGCATTAGATCACCAGGCCTTCTCTCCTAAACTGTCTTGGTTTGGAAGCACTGCTGAAACTTTCCACCAGTGTGACCCTGCTACTATTTCAAAATACTGGTGACATAGCTTCGATCTTCATAGTAACATGCAGGCTACCATGGTGTGGCAACCTAACATATGGGTGGTGGACATAAGGCTTATGAGGAGAAAAATTTTGTCTTGATAATAAGTGTTTTTAATGCAAAGATGCTAATGAAAGAATGAATGCTTAGAGAATGAAAAGGCATTTGATATAGTTGGAGTGCAGTTTTTGAATTGTGAGAGCATAAAGAGAAAGACTATAAGAAGAAAAACGTGGTATCAGGATTGGAGGAAGAATCATTAACAACCTGAGATATGCAGATGATACAACTTTGCTTGCTGAAAGTGAGGAGGATTTAAGGCACCTACTGATGAAGGTTGAAGAATACAGTCTGCAGTATGGATTACATCTCAACATAAAGAAAACAAAAATCCTCACAACTGGACCAATGAGCAGCATCACAATAAATGGAGAGAAGATTGAGGTTGTCAAAGAATTCACATTGCTTGGTTCTACAATCGATGCCAACGGAAGCAGCAGTCAGGACATTAGACGACGTGTAGCATTGGGAAAGTCAACTGCCAAGGAACTGTATCAAGTGCTGAGGAGCAAGGATATCTCCTTGAGGACTAAGGTGCGCCTGACACAAGCCATGATATTTCCAATCACCTCGTATGCATGTGAGAGCTGGACAATGAATAAGGAAGACTGAAGAAGAGTTGATGCTTTTGAGTTGTGCTGGTGAAGAATGCTGAAAGTACCATGGACTGCTAAAAGAACTAACAGATTTGTCCTAGAGGAAGTGCAGCCAGAATGCTCCTTGGAAGCAAGAATGGCCAGACTATTTTGGTCATGTTGTCAGAAGGGACCATTCCTTGGAGAAGGATGTCATGCTTGGTAGGGTGGAGGGTCGACGAAAGAGGGGGAGGCCTTCAACAAGATGGATTGACACGGTGGCTGCGATGATGGGCTCAAGTATAGCAGGGATTGTGGGGCTGGCGCAGGATCAGGCAGTGTTTCGTTCTGCTGTGCATGGGGTCGCTATGAGTTGGAAACGACTCGACGGCACTTAACAACAACAACAACAAAGAGAAATTTATAAGGTGAAGTAGAAAAGAAGTTAAGGGCCATATCTGTCACATTGAGGACTTTGAATTTTATGTTGTAGGCCCTGTGTGTCCAACACATATTAAGGAGTCAAACATTACCCCCCTGAAAATTTTCACTGAGCCAGAGGATAATATTATTCTAAATGGTCTTTCCTCATGAATCAGCTACCAGATGAACATTGATGCTCTGCCTTGAAGATTGGCTCCTTCCTCATATGACACATTGTGTAGAAGTTTAAGTAATAGCCACTTTCTATGACCACTTGTTCTTGTTCTTGAATTCTAGCCATTAGTACCAATTGACCCTTGTGATCTTTCTAGTGGTTCTGCCAGCTCTATAGCAAACAAAGCCTGAGAGGGCTTATCCAGACATTTCTGAACTAAATATGCTATTTAGCTATCATTTTATTAAAGCTTAAAACAATAATCTCTTAAAACTAGAAAATAAATGAGTTCATCTCTTTGAACACAGTCATGTTCCAGCAAGAAAACTAAAGTCAAGTGAGGTTAAGTGTGGTGCTCAGGGTTAAAGTTTATGATTTTCTCAAGTGAATAGGAGGTATGGGTATGAGAGAAATGGAAATTATAGTTTGATTCCAGTAGACTCTGGTCTGCATTTCACTGTAACTTCATTTTATGAGCAGGTGGATTAAGGAATAATAACTTGATAAAGAAGTTATTTGATCTAGTAACACTTTGCTTTTAAACATGTGAGGAAAACTATCCAATTTCTCACCACTGAGGAAATGTGGGAGACAGGTTGTATTTAGGCTGCTAAGTGAATTTGATGACTTCTGTCACCATGGAAACCAATTGTTTATGTCAACTTTCTTTTCTCTGTTAAATCTTGATGATTCTTACTTTGTAATATATCTCTGAATTAAAACCTTTTCTCCACTCAACACCTTTCCACAGCTATTTTACTTCAACAACTTATCCCTTCTGTCTTTCTTCATCATAATCTAACCTACTCAAAACAAAGAAATCTCTTTCAAATATGACTATCATCATTATTAGTTTTCTAATGTCTGTTTATGCCAGGCACTTATACACACTCTCTTATTTAGTCCTTAATGACACCTTGGAAGGTAGATAAGGTAGATGTTATTATCCTTATTTCACCTGTGATTAAACTGAGGTTCAAAGAAGTATTTTTTCATGAACTGAGAACTAGTACATCGAAGATGTAGGATTTGAACCCTGTTTTTCTCTGATCTAGGAACCGATGTTTTTTCCAGTTTGCCAAGCACCCACTCTTTCTCCAACATGTGTAGATCTCTATTGTCCATAAAAGCCACCAAACAACTCTTATCTAGCCTTAAAACTCTTCCAACTTGTTACCAAACTCTATACTTCTCAACCCAAACTGCCCATTCTTATTTATGAGTATTTATTATTATTTATTTATTTACTCACATAAGACATTGCTCCTGTTCTTCCTGGTGAGTTCCCATCTCTTTAATTCTTCAAAGCCCAGTGATTATCTCCCTCTGGGAATGTGTCTTGATTATTATACTTTCTGCTTATCAGTCCTTTAATTTGTCTCCCCTCACCACCAGCACTTATAGTCAATTGGTACAATTTGACTTTACAGTTAACTTCAGTGAGTGCTGAGATAGGATGTGCAATGTAAATATTTGTATATCAAACTATTCTTCCAATGATTTTACTTTTATTGCAGAGTCAATAACAGGGATTAAAAACTTTACAAGTGGGAGTATATGAATGGAGTTGACTATAGCTGATCATTAGAAATTGATCTTTATGTACCCAGATATATGCTGATGAAACCAGAATGAAAAAAATTAATGTACAACCCCAAACCTAGCCTCAATGTTAGCACTTTTTCATAAATCTGTTTTTCAAATATGGAAACACAAGATAATCATTGTGAATATACAATAAAAAAAATTAGTGCACATGAGAATGGCATAAAAGTCTTCTTACCTGAAAGAAATATATCTTAGATTTTATAGAAGGCTCTCAATTGATTATTTGCCCAAAGATGTAAAAGTTTTTCACAAGTATATGAGAAACTCACATGTATAAAGAATTGTAGAAAAATGAGTACCCAAAGCCTTTCTCATTTTAAGCCAAAATTGCTACTTTGAGCATTTTAAGCATTTTGGATAATAATAATCCTAAAGTATATTGCACACTTCACTACCTTCTTAAACAGAACGTATGGGATATGTTTCTTTATCTTGATGACTAGGTCATAATTTTGAATGTTATTTACTGCTCAAATCTGTAAGAGAATGTTAAGTTTTTATGTTTCTGGGGCATTATTAGGGCTAATTCCCCTTAATACAAATGGTTCCATCTTGCTATTCTTTTTAGAGTATTTGCTATACGTGCATGCATGTGTGTGTGTGAGAGAGAGAGTGAGAGAGAGAAAGAGTGTCTGGGTAGCTATCATTTATTGATTCCTTCACTAGATCTACTCCTACTAGTTTCCTCATCTCCACACTGTTTGTGAGTTTTGACCTGCTGTAGACTAATATACCAAGAAACATTCGTGTTCTTTTTTTTTTTACCCCCTGAAATAAGAGTAAATGGATGTGATATAGTCTGATTACATCATAGACTGTTACTATATAACTTTTTATATTTATGCTCTATATTCAGAGACTTCTGTACTCATTTTCTAGTTTTTTGCTGGACACCAGAAATTCTAGTTGTTGGGGTTGAGTATGGTCTCATAAAGGTCAGAGGTATGAGGCAGACTGAGGGAGGTGATAATTAAAATGTGGCCTGCTTACTGGAGTTGGACAACCAATACAAGGATAAACTCAGTGATGGCCACTGAGAAGTAGTGTGTACTGTAGCCAGAGCAATGTAGCCAAAAGCATAGAGCTCTGATGTTACATATGGCTTGGACTTTCTGAAGGTCATACAGACATTTACCATATTAAGCTCATTTGATCATGATTATCTCTTAGATGCTTTCTAGATCTAAAAAGATTAAGAATATTGGTAGTTACCTTAAAGAGTATTCTGCCCTTTTCAGGATGTAGATTGTTTTAGTCCTTTCACATTCAAGTTTTCCTAAAAGGAAAAAAAAAAAAAATCTAATAAAGACTCAAACTTTTGTACAGTTATTATGCATGCATGCTTTAATTTTTACCTCCTAATTCTTGCCAGTTTCCTTAAAACTTCTGACTATGTGGAGTTTGAATATTTAAGTAGATTACTTATCATTTCTTTCAGTAAAAAGTCACCTAGCTTAAAACATAGAGGTGATGGTAGGTGCTCTTTAATGATGCTCTTTGCTTTCAGTTTATTTGGACCAATGCTTTGGTCAATTCCTCAGTTTAACGTCTATTTACCAATACTTGTTCAAAATACATGGTCACAATCTACAGAAAGCAACTTTGAGAGATGGGACCAAATATGGCAAACTACATTCCAGCTAATAAACATGTTATATATCTAACAAAGTAGAAAACTACTTCCACAGATTGTTGAATGTGTGAAAATAAAACCGTACATATTAGTCAGGCACAAGAAAGTCTACTTTATTTATTAATCCACTTAGATGTAATATTAATGTAGCTTTCGTGTTTGCATGTGGTACATTTCCTGTGGGATTCTAAGCATTTCATACCCAAGGCCGTGGCTTCTATTTCTTTCTTGGCTTCTCCATTGCCATTCCACCATACTTCTTGGTAGAACTTTGTATAATGTTTTATATACATTGAGGGATCCCTTAATTTTGACCAGCTGGCAACAAAACATGCCTGCTCTTATTGAGAGGTTCTGGGAAAAGAAATACCCAACCTGTCTGCTAGGGGATGGCTAGCAGACAGAAAAATTTGGCTCATAGACTGAGCCTAAAAAACAATTGGATAAAGAGACAGAGAAAAAGGAGATCATCATCAAATGACAAGAGATTCATACTTATTTTTTTAGCCTTCTAAAGCCTACTCTCTTCTTTCTCAACTGAGGTTTTAAAGGGCAGGAAAAAAAGCAAAATCCAATGATTTTGTGTCTGTCATACCTATCACGGGAGCTCTGGTAGCATAGTGCCTAAGGAATTTGACTGCTAACCAGAAGGTGGTTCAAACCCACCAGCCACTCCTCAGAAGGAAGGTTGGGCAATCTACTTCTGTAGTGATACTGCCTCAGAAACCCAAGGAGGGGTCACTATGAGTCGGGTCTGACTCGATGGCACATAGCAACAACAACAACAATACTTGTCAGAACACCTAGCAAATAATAGATGCTCAGAAACTGCTAACTAGTGAAAAGAATGAATCCATATTGGAGGTCATGCTCTTCCTTTTTCTCCTTGGTCCTCTCCTATTGGTCTTTGCTCACTATTTTTGATCTGCAGCAGTCCATCAGTCCAGAGAAGACCAAGTTGGATATATCTTTGTGCTCATTTTCAAAATGAAGTTTCTGAGATGCAGAGCTCAATTAAATTCCCTAGGATTTCTCACAGCTAGGAAGTAGAGGAACTGGGGGGCAAACCTTATTGAAAAGACTCTAAAGTTTGTGATATTAACCACTAGGTAGTACCACTTTTAGAACGTGAATAAAGTAATAGGAAATAAATATATCAGAGTCTGAGTCATAAGTCCAATAACTGCTAATAGTTCATCATGAAAAATTTTTAAGAACCTAGTTTTATGCACCTAGGTCCATGGTCAGTAATTTACTTCCCCCAAAGTTAAATATATCACAAATTGACTCATTAGAAATAATTCAAATGAATCTTGTAGTAACACAGCTCTTTGGGGAGTATCCTAAACTGCTTAATGTCTAAACTCATTTTAATTTGGCTACCATCTATACAGCCAAAGACAGCAAACATATCAGGGTCACTGTGCTGTGGACAGCTGCACTTTATAAATGAAATGAAACAGGTCAGTTTTTTCTACATTAATTATATAATACATTCATGCCTTCAAAAAAATCTGTACTGGGAACCTACTGTGTACTAAGCACTATGGAAGGATGTAGAAAATACAACATACAAGAACTTCCTCTCCTGGACCTGATGTATGAAATTAAAGGAAGGCATAAAAAAAAAAAAAAAGTTAAAAAGATTTCAGACAGTGATGCATGCCAGGGAGAAAAAAGTGAAGAATCTGGGAGGAAGTGGATATCAAATAGGAAATGTAGTTAATTTAGAATGAATGATTGAGTAAGGCCTTACTGAAGAGATATTGTTAGAGCTGAGCCCTGCATGGTGAGAAGGAACTAGCCATGTAAAGAGAAGAGAAGAAAAATATCTGTCAAATGGAAAAGAAAATGCAAAGGTCCAAAAGCAGGAACACACTTAATTTCTTTGACTAACAGAAAGAAGTCTTTTGTGTCAACAGCAGATTGAAGTGGGGTTGAGAGTTAAGAGATAAAGTTAGAGAGATCAGTAAGGTCCAGATCACCCAGGGCTTTATACATAGTGATTTTGTAATGTATTGTTCAAAGACATATTTAAAAGTGAAAGAGGATGCTCTTAATAATTGCAGTGCAACAGATATAAACAAAGAATTTCCCAGACAAACCAAGGCTTATAATTACTCCACATCTAAACCAGGAAAAGGAGTTTGAATTTCATTGCAGTACAATTGTGTACACTTATGCAGTTTTAAGCAGGAGTGTGATGTAGTTTGATTTGCATTTCATGATTACTTTGCTGTATGAAGATTATCTTCTGAAATGGGAGATCAGTTTTAGAAGCTACTGATGCAATCTTAGCAAGAAGTAATGGTGGTTTCTGTGAGCAATACAGACAAAAAGAAGTTCACTGATTTGGGATATATTAAATAGATCATGTAGCAAGACTTGCCCATAGGTTAGATAAAGAAGTGAAGGAAAGAAAAGAATAAAAGTGACTCCTGGGCTTTTGGCTACAACTTCTGGGTGCACTGTGGTGCTATTTGCTGATTTTAGGAAGACTGACAGAAGAATAGGTTTTGAAAATGATGGGAATGGAGTAGAATCAGGAGTCTCTTTTTTGGCCATGTTAACTTTGAGATGCCTGTTAGAAATACTAGTGGAAATATAAAATGAACAGTTGGCTTATATACTTTTTCCCCTCTGTTCAAAACAGCTTTCTTGGAATGTTATCCATACCTTAAATGAAACAAATTAAAATAACATTCAAATATTCTATTACAATGATTATTCACTCAACATCTTAAATTACATTTTGTTTTCATTATCTGATGTGTGAAATCATTAACATCATTTATTACTTTTCTAGGAAAGCATAGATCTGGGGGAAATCATGTTTTCCCTTTGCTATTTGCCTACTGCGGGGCGCATGACACTGACAGTCATCAAGTGCAGAAATCTGAAGGCTATGGACATTACCGGCTCATCAGGTATGTACACAGTTGGCTATCTCATCAAATAAACAGTCCCAAATAAAATTTCCCATCTATCTAAAATTATTTATTGGGGAGCTCTGGTAGCATAGTGCCTAAGGAATTTGACTGATGACCAGAAGGCTGGCAGTTCAGACCTACCAGCCACTCCTCTGAAAGAAGGTTGGGCAATCTACTTCCGTACTGATACCACCTCAGAAACCCAAGGAGGGGTCGGTATGAGTCAGATCAAATTCAAATTGTCTATGGGTATTGAATTATTGAGTTCATTTGTTTATAAAGGAGAACTATAAAAGTAAAAGAAAGAATTATAAATTAAAGTGTACCGAATTACCTCTTTTATTTGTATAATCATTATGAAATTTAAAAAGCTATCAAATATATTTACTTTGAAGTAGAGTTCTTGTTTTCATTTTATTTCTATACCAATTTAGTTCTTTCTAAAAATATACATAATTTGCTATCTACCTCACCACTTCCAGCTATTAACTTGCTTATAAAGGAAGATTCTTGGGCTTGCATTCCTCTGTGAGGGCCAATGGAAGAAATATTTAGGCAGAATGTATATCCCTCATCTGATCTGCAGAGAAACACATGAAACCGCCATTTTCATTTGCATTCTTATCACCTTTCTAACTGAAAATCTGGGCAGCTATAGAGTTTGAAAGAGATAATAAAGTAAATGAATGCTTTTCAAAGTTTCTTAAAGGAATTACTGAAGGAAAATTCTCTTGTGTTAACTGTGATCTTGCTCCTTTAGACCTTCATTACCTTCATTTGAATGAATGCAGTTCTGGGGGGTTCTTTATAACTTAATAT
>NW_006921687.1:4049757-4065460 GCF_000298275.1 Orycteropus afer afer
TATATATATATTATGTATAACAACTTTGGTACAGCTCTGTAGAAGAAAAATGATAAAGGCTATATAGGAAGGTCAATAAGCATTCATGAATTAAAACAGAAATAAAGAATAGCTGTGGATACATATATGTATGTGTGTGTGTATATGTATATGTCATTTTGGAAGGAAGAATCCTATAAATCTGTGGCTCTTTGGAACAAAACAGAAAAAATAGGTAAATTTCCATTACATAAAGAAAAGGATAATCTGTAAGTTCTGACGTGGAAAGAGCTCTACCAAACAAAAACAAAACAAAACCCGCTGCTGTGGAGTCAGATCCAACTCATAACGACCCCTCCGTGGGTTTCCGAAGCAGTATCACTAAAGAAATAGATTGCCCAACCTTCCTTCCAAGGAGTGGCTGGTGAGTTTGAACCACCAGCCTTCTAGTTAGCAATCAAATGCCCTAGGCATTATGCCACCAGAGCTCCTGGAAAGAGCTCTAGGATATATTAAATGAAAAAAAAAAAGTGCAAAAATAAATGTGGATATTATGCACCCTTCTGTAAGAATGGGGAATTTTAGAATATATATTTATACTGCTAATATTTGCACAAAGAAATACTGAAGTGATACACAAAAATAAAAGGTGGGGAAGAATGAAGACAGCTGAGAGGGAGACTTTTCATTGTACCTCTTTCCCTATTATTTTGATTTTTGCACTACGTCATGAATTCCCTATTATTTCTTTAAAATTTTCAATACTTACGTAGAGCATCCCCTTATATAACCTTTATATTCATACATAAAGATAGAACAGCAAGTACGTCCCACATTTATTTTGTGAAAATAGCTTGGGCAGTAAATGTTGAAGAACTTAAGATAAACAGTGTACTCTGTAAATTATTGTTTATTCTACTCTTTCTGCTATGTATCAAAAGAGATCAAATTTTGAGACAAGCAAACAACATCAAAGTTGTAATTACGTGTAAGATTACTTTTTATTTATATGAAGTTTTTCATTGGAGATGCATATGCTCTGAGAGCACCACCTCATTAATTCTCACAACAGTCTTGTGAATCAACTAAAGAGCCAGTAAATTATCCTTGTCACAGTAGAGAAATGTGGTCAGAGGCATTATAGAGGTAGGAAAGAATAAATCATGTCTCCTTCTCATTGCTAATGAAAAGGCCTAGGCCTGGGGGCTCATGAACAAAAATGTAGCAAGAAAAGTGAGCTTTGTCCTTAAAATATGCATCATATTATTAAAAAATTTAAAAATAAATGGAAAACAGACATTGATCATTGCACTTTTGCTTTCTTTTCCTCTACATGTCCTATTTTTAGCCAAAAAAATGAATTTCCCCCTTCGATGGAAATGCTAATGAAATATACAGATACCTCTTTCTCGAAGGTATTAATCTGTTAAAATTAATTAATATTTCCATTATATTGGCTTAATTGAAGGAAATTAAATTTATTTATACATAAGTGGAAATGGAGAAGAGAGGTAGTGTGGTACAGTTGGAGGGTTGCCAGAATGAAAGGAATGTTGAAGAAGATACAGCAGATTTTTTAACCATCTAGCATGCTAACCCCAATGCCAACACCCCTTCAAAAACCTTGCCTTCCTGTTAATAACAAGTTTCTAAAGTAAGGCTTTTCAGAAATTTGTAATACTGTATAATTTTCTGTAAAAACTGTAAGTTTTTCTACCTAAGGTAGTAGGGGTCAGAGAATGGGGACCAAGTTAACTGAAGGCAAAACTTATTACCAATTATTTGATCTTTTTGGCTGTGTAAAAATACGGCCCAAGTAAATTTTTCTCTTTTGAGATGGCAACAGGTAGCCAGTATCATATCAGAAGCCTACCTTGTTAATCTATCGTAAAAGCAAATGTTATCTTTTTTTTTTAATCATAAAATAAAAAACTCACGGCCATCGAGTTGATTCTAACTCATAGCGAACCCCATTAGGTTTCTGAGGTGGTAAATTTTTACAGAAGTAGATTGCCTCATCTTCCTTCCATGCAGCAGCTGGTGGGCTTGAACTGACAAACTTCTGGTTAGCATTCAAATGTCTTAGGCACCACACCATCAAAACTCCTTTATTTTTTTTCATTTACTGGTATGTATTAATAAATTATTTGTATCAATTTCTTCAGCCTGAACTTCTAATCAAGTATCAACATCATGACTGTAAAATAGTACCTCGGATGTTATAGGCTTTTCTAACAATTGAAAGAAATTCCAATTTTATTTAAATTTTTGCATTGTAATTTCTATTCAAAGGAGCTTTGGTAATCCAGCAGTTACTAAAGTGCTTGGCTGCTAACAAAAAGCTTGGTGGTTTGAATCTACCAGCCTCTCTGCAGGAAAAACATATGGCAATCTGCTTCCATAAATATTTGTTTTTGTTGTTGTTACGTGCCATCAAGTCAGATCTGACTCATAGCGACCCCTCCTTGGGTTTCCGAAGCGGTATCACTACGGAAGTAGGTTGCCTAAACTTCCTTCTGAGGAGTGGCTGGCGGGTTTGAACTGCCAGGCTTCTGGTTAGCAATCAAATGCCATAGGCACTACGCTACCAGCCTTGGAAACCCAATGTGGCTGTTCTATTCTGCCCTGTAGGGTCACTATGAGTTGGAATCAACTCACTGGCAACAGGCATCAGTAATTTCTATTCACTGTGAGCATATATACTTGTCTAGGGAAAATGTTGGTAAGTCTTTCACATTAGTCTTCTTACTCTACATTATTTTGAAGAAGATTCATCCTAAGGCATTTGACTGCTAATCAGAAGGCTGGCAGCTCAAACCCACCAGCCACTCCTCAGAAGAAAGTTTGAGCAATCTACTTCCGTAGTGATAGTGCCTCGGAAACCCAAGGAGGGGTCTCTATGAGTCTGATCCAACTCGGTGTCAGTGACTTTGGGTTTTTTTTGGGGGGGAAGGGGGATCATAATACAGTTATTCTTATTTGTTGGGGTTTTATTTCCTCAAAATAAGTTCTATTAAAATGTGTTCCCCCACACACGTACAAAAACAACCACTGCCATCAAATTGATTCTGACTCATAACAACCCTAAAGGACAGAGTAGAACTGTCCACAGGGTTTCCAACTCTGTCAAACTTTATGGAAACAGATGGCCTCATCTTTCTGCCATGGAGCAACTGGTGGATTTGAACTACCTACCTTTATTGGTAACAACCAAATGCTTTAACTATTGCACTACCAGAGTTCCTTAATAGCTGTGTCCAAATACCTGTCTAAAAGACACATTACAGTTTCAGACTGGCTTTTGATAAACTAGTGGGTTTCTCTCTTGTATGAAAAACAGTGAGATCAAGTTTTTGAGTTCATTTAAGATCAATTGCTTACATTTAAAATAAGGAAGTCTTAGCAAATTGGCCTAAATTAGTAATCTGTACTTAATAGTGGTAATACCAAAAGATTTCATATATCCTTTTTCTTATTTAGTAAAAATTAAATCAAGCCAAAGTTTGGTTTAGTTTAATTAACTACAGTTTTATTTATGTTTCTATTATTACTTTCATTTTAATTAGATCCTTATGTCAAAGTATCTCTGATGTGTGAAGGTCGAAGATTGAAAAAGAGAAAGACAACTACAAAGAAAAACACTCTAAACCCTGTGTACAATGAGGCTATTATTTTTGATATCCCTCCAGAGAACGTGGACCAGGTCAGCCTCTCCATCGCGGTCATGGATTATGATAGGTAAGGGCATCTCTCTCGTGACTGAGTGATGTTATTATTGTTAAGTTGCCATCCAATTGATTCCCAATCATGGCAACCTCATGACCCCACATGTGCAGAGTAGAACTGTCACCCATACGGTTTCAAGGCTGTAGCCTTCTGAAGCACTTCTGGGTAGATCTGAAACATCACCTTTTTGCTTAGTAAACCAGCTCTTAACCATTTGAGTTACCCAGAAACCCTTCACTAAGTGACATGGAGGCAGAATTTCATTTTCAAGTGTTTTACTGCTACAAAACATTTTAACCAACATTGCAGGAATAAAAATGATTGTTCTGTTATAGTATTTTTTTTTCTTTTTCAAAAGAAGATATTCTTAAATTAAAAGACTAAAAGACAGGATAGTTGGACCAGTGAAAAGAATAGTATGGAAGCAGTACTGAATTAAGTATAGAAAACATTGGTGAAGTGTTCTTAGAGCAACAACAGGGATTACAAACAGCAGTGTGTTTTCCCAACTGTGCTAAATTTCTCATCTTGATTCTTGACCAAGCTCTATCATTGAGTGGCTTTGTAAAAGGACAAGTTACCTAACTTTTCACATCTGTAACATATCAGCATAACCTAAAATCATAAACAGGAAATATTTAGAGTATAAGATGAATAGTGGCCAAAGGGATACAACTCTAATGTTTTCACATTAATGTTAAAACACTGCCTTGTGATACTGTTCTTCCAGCTCACACACTTCCCCTTTCATAGAATAAGCCAAAACTATCCAGTCCCTTGATTGCCCTTGTCTGGATAAAACGGGTGCCTGCTCTGTGTTATCCAGTCCATGTATCTAATGTTACCCATGTTTCCCAGCCCTGCTCATGTCAACCCTTTATTAAATCTTTCTAGATTTACCTCTTCTTCTTCTGAGCTCTGTCCCACTATATATTCATACCTCTTATTTAATATATCTTAATATATATTTTTCTTACTGGTTTGCTTTTTACATTTATAAACCCTTTGGAAAAGAGTATTATATATTTAATTGACAAAATTATTGGGGCTCTGGTAGCATAGTGCATAAGGCATTTTGACTGCTAACCAGAAGGTTGGCTGTTGAAACCCACCAGCCACTCCTCAGAAGGAAGGTTGGGCAATCTACTTCCGTAGTGATACTACCTCAGAAACCCAAGGAGGGGTCACTATGAGTCGGAGCTGACTCAATGGCAAAACAACAACATTATCACCACCTGGACCAGTGCCTTACTACACTTATTTTATTCTAATGATGACAAAGATGGTACAGAATACACATATACAAATACACAAAAAGAATGCCCATTTTATAATATCATGAAAAGGGGAGTAACCAGGACCCTAGAACCTAGGAAAATATGCTACCCTCTGGTTTAGAGCTATCAAAGCTTAGCACTGAAGCACTGAAAAATAAAATTATTTACATCATCTATTTGAAATTCATTTGTATAAAGGTCTAAAAATCTGACTGCAGATTGTATGTGTGTATGTGTATGCATAGTGAGAGAAATTTTTAATTAGTTAAAATGTCAAACTTCACAAATGCCATTAGTGTTTTTATCAGCAGTCTTTGTCCTACTTTACCTACTGAGTCCTTACAGCACAGACTGAAGGTAGATACAATTGAACATCTGCTCCCATAATTTTAGGGAAATGGATCTTGATGACAAATAAAACAGAAAGTTAAAAAATTTTGATTTCTAAAAATCTATGCTTGTTTGTGAAACTTCACTCTGAAGAAAGTAATACTAAACATGTTATCTCTAGATCAGCAGCAGGAAAAAAGTTATGAAATATCCTAAAATCTTCTCAAAAATCTTTTCAGAAGTGTCTGTCAAACTAATGATAAAGAAACACTCTTAAATTCCTTTTGTTCTTGAGAGGCAATTTACCACTTGCATTCTTGGATCAAGTGCCTGGATTCAAATCCTATCTCTGCCTCTCAGTAGGTATGTAAAGTCAGGTCACTTCCTTCACTTCCACTTGCTTAGATTCTGTATCTATACAATGAGATGATGATAATGATGCTGAAGTCATGGTGTAAGGATTAAGTGGGTCAGTACATTTAAATTACTTAATCAGTGTCTGGCCCATAAAAAGCTCTCAAAGATATTAGTTACTATTTTGATTTGTTGCTGCAAAAACAGGGCATGATAGAAAAATAAGAATGTTATCCAGTATGCTCTACTGCTATGATATATTAAATCAAAGTCTGTGGTACTGAAAATAGCTCTTCCCTGTCTAATTGCCTTATGAGTAGGAATGCACATATCATTTAAACCAAAAAAAAAAAAAAACCTCACTGCTGTCGAGTCAGAGCCCACTCATAGCAAACCCCACTTGGGTTTCCAAGGCGGTGTCACTCTGGAAGTAGATTGCCCAACCTTCCTTCCAAGGAATGGCTGATGGGTTTGAACCTTCAGCCTTGTAGGTAGCAGTCAAGCTTAGGCACTATGCTACCACAGCTCCTATGTATCATTTAAATATGGTCATTTATACAAAAAAAAAAAAAAAAACCCTGGGTATTGTGTTCTTGGTTGGAAATCTAAACATCATTATGTAACAGTAAGCCTGTGGAACAAATAAGGTTTTATTTATGTCACTTAAATTTAATACTACTTTCAAGAAAGAAAATCATCATGAAAATAAGGACACACTGGCATTTCCATTCACACTATTATTATTATGAAAATGTGCTCAAATTACAGAGCACTAAATTGGTTTTTGGGTACTTTTTATACAGATTCACTTTTAAATTATGGTCCTGGTTAGTACAATTTACTTAAGATTTTTCACTTGACCTGAGGAAGTTTAATCTACAAAATCAGGTAAAATCTGTACCAAAGACAGGTACGGATTTAATCACATGAGGATAATAGTCTACTAAGATGTGTGAACTCTTATTTATCTTTGAATGTCTGAAATGAACGTATATAATATTCTGTGAATCATAGGGTAGGACACAATGAGGTCATAGGAGTGTGTAGAACAGGACTGGATGCTGAGGGTCTTGGGCGGGACCACTGGAATGAAATGCTGACCTATCATCGGAAACCAATAACCCACTGGCATCCCTTGGTGGAGGTAAGCCCTGTGATTTCCTGACATGTACTCTCTTTGTTATCTTGTTTGCTTAAATATTATTTGCTAACATTTATCTGAAATTTTATTCTTTTACATATCTATCTTTCTTTCTATCATCTATCTATCTTTTTAAACCAGACATTGCTCTTGCTCTTGTTCCACAGTCTTTAATGTCTGATACTCAGAGTTCTATTTCCCTTGTCGGATTTTGAACATCACTAGACTTTCTGACTTTTATCTTCCTTTGGACAATAAGCCCATAAAAACAGAAACGCTGTTATTTTCTTTGCACAGCCTGAAAACATACCTCAATGAGTGGTGGAGCAATCTAGTAAATTGATTACTAACTGGAAATTAATGTGGCTACTTCTCTTTTGTGAAAATAGCCACGTAACATAAAGTTCTCCAGAATCTCTAAATAGAGATACTGTTACCAAATGCAACTCTTTTGTGTAAGGTGACAGGTATATCTCCCCCAACTCTGGTCAGAAAGTAAAACTACTCACAGATTTTTAAAATATTGGGGCCTCACCTTGCCTGAGTTTAAAGTTGGGCTGTGCTGTCTGATTACATATTGTGGAGCCATGGGCAAGTTATTTAACCTCTGAAAGTTTCTGCTAGTATTCCATCTCAAACCAAACTCATTGCTATCGAGCTGATTTCAACTCATAGTGATCCCCACTGGGTTTCCAAGGCTGCAAGTCTTTACAGAAGCAGACCACTTCATCTTTATTCCATGGAGTGGCTGGTGGGTTCAAACCACCAACCTTTTGGTTAGAGGACAAATGCCTTAACCACTACAACACCAGAGCTCTTTTCATAATATTAATACATTCATAGTATAAAACTAAACAATATACTAATTATGAAGTGCTTAACAAAGAGTATGGCACAATGCTAGTTATTATTATAACTACTATTAATAGTTTAATAACCAGAGGAAGTATCAACATGCCTTTTTGCATGTTAATTTGCAGTTTACTCATTACACAACGCTGCTAGGTTGAATGGCTTTCTCTCCCAAAGACAACTGCTGGAGCCCTTTGAAGACTCACAAAGTAAGTCACTTATATGACCTGATTAACTGAGAGATAGGTAACACAAAAGGATGATTACTAGGTGATGGATTTTATGTGATTCAGTAAAAAAAATAGTTACAATAAACATGTAGCAAATGAATGATACATCTTCCTCTGTAAGTGGGTAAGATTCTATCTACTTCTAGTTCTGGTGTTAGCCACTGGTTTATAAGGCAGAAACAGCAACAACACTAAATGTCAGTGGACCTATGTTCTATTCTCAGCTTAGTCACAAAAAAGGGTGACATTGGCTGTGTTACACAGTATATCGTAGTGAAAGTTGGATGAATACTGCATTGCATGCTCAGACAATGGGAGTTGAAGTGTCCGAAGATATCTATTTATATGAATGTCCAAATATTTACCTAACTTCATCATTTAATGAAAATCACAAAAGATACAGATGCACAAATGCACATTCACAGACACTTACAAATGCACATTCACAGAGTTTATTCCCCAAATGTGTTTTGGAAAAATAGACACATGCATTCTCTGAATAGCTTAATATATCTCAGGAAAGTTGCATTTCATTTCAATAATGCATTATTTAAAGTATTTTCAGGCCCTCTCCTCTCTTTAATTGCCTCTATAAAAATCACCTCCTACCTTGCAGCAAGTGACACATAGTCTCTTGTGTCCAGAACATGTTCATCACTTAGCTAGCAATTGTCCCAGCAGAGTAAGCCATTAATTATTTTATAAAAAGAACTGAAAATTGTCATAAAATGTGAACCCAGTCTGTAATTATAAATAGTTGTCTATGTGGTGATGCCCCGTATACATCTCTACAAGGTATCTGTGTTATCTCATGCTGCTTCAGAAAGTAAGTTCTGAAGGGCAAAGGGAGTTATGTATATCTTCTATTTAAAGATTTGCATATAATAGTTTAATATTCATTATTCAAAGGTAACAACAATTAGCTACTTTATTCTTGTTTTGCCCTAGATCATATATTTTGAAATTATTGTTTTTCAGTTACCTGGCCGGGCGACCAGTTTTGACAGTCAAGGATCCTGTTCTTCTCCCAAACCACCTTCCACACCATAATGCCTCCAGAATGACACCACTGTAATAAAGATGTAAGACCGTGTGCTCACCAAATCAGCAAAAAGAAAAGTGGAGGGTCTGACTTCCCTATTTAAAAGGTATCAATGGTAATCAATAAACTCGATGTGTAATTTTTTCACTAAGTTTTGTTGTCTGTTAATTATATTTGAATATCTTAATACATTTTACTTGAACATAACTAGTTCTTATTTATATGTCATTTTATCCATAAATTATGTTATATGCATATTAGTACAGAGTGTTTTAATAAGTTGTATTTCTTTTGCATAAGCAAGTAAACTTTTTTTAAAAGAATCAATATTTATGTAAAATTAAATATACTTCATGCTGCTGTTGTATAAAGTAGCCCATGTCGTAACTGTATGGTTTTGATTTTCTTAGACATATATTCATTTCCAACTGTATACATGGTTCTATATAAAATTTAATGAAAATTTTGAACTCACAGTGTTAAATCCATGAACAATCAAGTTAAATGTTACTTATCTGATAATAATTTCTTTCACTCTAAGCAGATTATTTTCTTGGTGAGGTTTGGCTTTGCCAAACTCAAAATTTTGTCACTTAAGCTTGTTCTTTGAAGTATAC
Organism: Orycteropus afer afer; assembly: GCF_000298275.1. Taxonomy (NCBI): domain Eukaryota; kingdom Metazoa; phylum Chordata; class Mammalia; order Tubulidentata; family Orycteropodidae; genus Orycteropus; species Orycteropus afer. The sequence continues at coordinate 4,059,306 of NW_006921687.1, forward strand.
AGACAGAGCTGTAAATTTAAAGAACTATTTTGAATATAAATCTAAGAAGTAATATTTAGTAGCTGGAAAATGGGGATTGAGCCATTTTGGCTATTATTTTATACTGTCTTAAAGTTACATTAGCTGAAATATCAGTTATATTGAGTAATTGATATTTTAAAAATTCTAATAATCTCCATCTCCAATGTAGCATTAATATTCTTAAGTGAATAGAATCAAAAGTTGTCTGGTTTTTTTTCAGTGTTTGTAATGTTCTTAAGTACTGTGATAAGTATATTTTTGTGACATGAAGCTATAATGTAGATCATGTATCTATGATAGACCATACTAACAGACACCAAAGTACAAAACTCTCTGTGCTCATTGTCCTTTAGATTATACGAAGCAGTGGTGACTTTTAAACCCAACCAATAGCTAATCATTGACATTAGATATTTTCTTAAAGGAAGATTTATTCATCAGTAAGTTATATATAAATATACTATAAATAATATAACTTCAACACTTAATAAAAATAAACAAATGAATTCTAAAGGCCCAAACCTTCCTTTCATGAAAGTCATGTGTCTTCATAAGATTCAAAGATCAGGCCAATAGTGGTAACAACTATGCAAATATTTTTGCAAGAAATAACTTTCTTTTAAATCATGGCAACTTTTCATTACCTTCATAAATATATATATAGAGAGAGACAGGAGCTCTGGTGGCGCAGTGCCTAAGGCATTTGACTGCTAACCAGAAGACTGGCATTCAAACCCACCAGCCACTCCTTGCAAGGAACACTGGGCAATCTACTATCCATAGTGATACCACCTTGGAAACCCAAGGAGGGGTCGCTATGAGTTGGATCTGACTGGAGGGAAGTGAGTTTGGTTTTACCTGGTTATATATAAAACCAAAACCAAACTCATTGCCCTCGAGTTGGATCTGACTCACAGCGACCCCTCCTTGGGTTTCCGAGGTGGTATCACTATGGAAGTAGATTGCCCAACATATATATATATATATATATATATATATATATATATCCCAAATTTACTTTCAAGATGTGTATATTTCCCCAAAATAGATGATTCGAAGGGCCAAAAAAAGACAGGAAAATCTTAGCTTAGAATATACATTAGGATGAGACAATCTTATCACAGCAATTGCCAGATACTTATTTTAATAAAATCTGTTATTTTTAAATATTAAAAACACAGTTCTTAATGCCTTGAAAATTGGTTGCTGGTATCTCCTATAAAGATGGAATTACTGTTAATTAAGATGTAAATATTTCACACACTAAGATTTTAAAAGCAAATACAATTCTGCCTAAATTTTATGAAAAATGCTTGCACCATACTAATGAGAACAAGTATTTCCAGGCTAAAATCTTCCCATTGCAAACAATAGAATAATCTGTTTGAAAATACTTGGCTGCATTTGCACTCCTAAAAGAATTGCTTTCCATAGGCAGAATGATTGAACCTGATGCTTCTATTTTGGAACTATTTATTTTACTGGGAAATAAAATTTGTCAAATAGGAAAGCAAAAGTGTCTTAGTAGAATGACATTTTTGGAGAAAATTGTTAATTGGTAGATATAACTGCAGCTTAAAGTAAATCAGCAATTATTTACACCCAAAAAACATATTTTCAGGACTTTGTATTCATCCTTAAAAGTTCATGCTTTCTTTGCTTTCTATGGAGAAAAAGGCAATGCCCATGATTTAAAAGAAAAAAAAAAAAAAAAAAAGGGAGAGAATAATCAACCAAATAGGAGACTTTGAGGATTAAGGATTAAAATAAGTTTTGAAAGATTTTTTTTTAAAAATTGATTCCTATCATTTAGTGTAAACTTGTTATCCCAGAGTAAAATTAAGAGGAGAGAATTCACAATTTATCATTCATGCAATACATGAGAAAGGTGTACCCCCACATTTATAAAGCATGATCATTTAAAATGATAGTTCATACTGTAAAAAATAATCCTACTACTTTTAATACAACACATTTACACTCTATACCACCACATGTCCATACACATAACTTATCCTCTTTCTGCTTGTGATTAAAAATGAAATATTTTTAGTTTCAGCATTGAAAATAAACCTTGATATTAGACATATCCTTCACTAGTATATGTGGGACACCACATTTTAATGACAGCACTGATACACAATGAAGTTGTAGCTTAGGTATATGGTGAATACCTAATCAGGGATTTATTCAGGGACTTAACAAATATACATTGAGGAAAAAGGAATGCTGATTCATTAGCATAACACTGATAATCTTTATTTTTTTGTTCTTGTCTCTTTTACTTGATTCACAATGAAGCAATCTGGAGACTAATGAGTAAATTGAAACCGAAAAGAACATTACATTACAATATTACACATTACAATATTATCACAAAAATCTGAATATTTGATGCTTTTTTTTTTTACCATTGGTTTTCTAATAATGTTTCTCTTGACAATGTTAATTTTCTTTGACAGGCCAGCCCTGTGTGCCTGGCATTATATCTTACATGTAAAACAATCATTGATATAATACATTCATAGTACAGGAAAAATATCATTAAGATTAATGCCAGAGGAATAGAGATGGAAACTCAGAGCCAAGCACCTATTTTCTTATGCAGTTTTTGAGGAGTGTATATTTGTCCTAGTTATTGCAGGGAGATCACAACAGATCAATACTGACTCAGGTTTCAGACAAAAGCAAATAAATTTGCATCTATTTGGTTGTGATATTTAATTGACACATCCAACTGTGTTTATTCTCCTATATGTTATTTTTAAAATTCTGCAGACTCAATAAAGAGCTTTCAATCTCTCCAACCTTTCATCTAATGATTACTTCCAAAATGAAAAAGATAAACTTTTACTCCTGTCCCAACTTTTACTACCCATAATATAAAGTATAACTTGTTTATTTCAGAATGATTTACCAAGAGAACCAAAGACTATTTATTACAGATAAAGGGATATTCAACACATCATAACTTATTTGCCTCTTTAAAAAGAATGTTTGATATTGTTTAAGAACATATATTTATATAGAATGGAGTTACATCTAATTATGTTGTCACCTTAGTTTTAATTATGACCTTCCAGATGAACCATAAATAAGGAATAAATTTCCTAACCAATTATCTGATAATTCAAAATATAAACAAACATGGGATTGATAAGGATTTAAGTAAATCATTCAACCTCTACTAAAGAGAATGTGAGGAGTTGTTTTCTTCATAATTTGTTCATGAAATATTTCTAGTTGATCTGAGGTACTTTTGACCATACTTATTCAATCTGTACACTGAGTAAATAATCTGAGAAGCTGGATGATATGAAGAATGTGGCATCAGGATTGGAGAAAGACTCATTATCAACCTACAATAATGCAGAAGACACAAACTTGCCTGCTGAAATCAGAGGACTTGAATCACTTACTGCTGAAAATTAAAGACTACACACTTCACTATGGATTGCACCTCAACATAAAGAAAACAAAAATCCTCACAACTGGACCAATACACAACATCATGATAAATGAAGAAAATACTGAAGTTGTCAATGACTTAATTTTACTTGAATCCACAATCCATGCCCATAGAAGCAGCAGTCAAATTAAATGACACATTGCATTGGGTATATCTGCTGCAAAAGACCTCTTTAAAATGTTAGAAAGCAAAGAAATCACTTTGAGGACTAAGGTGTGCCTCACCCAAGCTATGGTATTTTCAATTACCTCATATGCATGTAAAACTGGCCAAAGAATAAGGAAGTACAAAGAAGAATTGATGACTTTGAATTATGCTACTGGGGAAGAATACTGAATATACTGCAGACCACCAGAAGAACAAACAAATATATCTTGGAAGAAGTATAGCCAGAATGGTCTGTAGAAGGTTGCAGGGTGAGACTTCATCTTACATGCTTTGAACATGTTATCAGGAGGGATAAGTCCCTGGAGAAGGACATTAAAAAAAAACAAAACTCACTGCCATGGAGTTGGATCTGACTCATGGCCACCTCTCCTTGGTTTTCTGAGGTAGTATCAATACAGAGCTCTGGTAGCATAGTGCCTAAGGCACTTGACTGCTACCCAGAAGGTTGGCCGTTCAAACCCACTAGTCACTCCTTGGAAGGAAGGTTGGGCAATCTACTTCCGTAGTGATACTGTCTCGGCAACCCAAGGAGGGGTCACTATGAGTCGGGTCTGACTCGATGGCACATAACAACAACAACAACAACATCACTACAGAACTAGATTGCCAAATGTTCCATAGTGCTAGGGAAAATCGAGGGTCAGTGAAACAAGCAAAGACTCAAAGAGACGGATTGACCCAATGGCTAAACAAAGGGCTCATACATGGCAACAGTTGTGAGGAAGGAATAGGACTAAGTAGTGTTCTGTTTTGTGATACATGGAGTTGCTGAGTCAGAACTGACTCAACAGCATCTAACAACAACAGAAAAAATAAAACTTTATAATATTTAGGCTACTAATTTATTTTTACCAATGAAAAATAATTCAAAAGCACTGGAAATAAAATATAGTAATATTCTATACAATTAAAAAACTCCTTTACTTTTAGAGGAGATATGGTTATACCATCTACCATTGTTTAAAAAACCCACTACACAGCATTTTGACAGTTACTCAGTAACTGCTCAGGATATAACTCATCTTAATCTACTCTACCAAAAAACAAACCCATTGCCATTGAGTAGATCCTGACTCATAGCAACCCTATGGGACAGAGTAGAACTGCCCTGTAAGGTTTCTAAGGCTGTAAATAATTATGTAAGCAGGCTGCCTCATTTTTCTTCACAAGTGGCTTGTGGGTTTGAACCACCAACCTTTTGGTTAGCAATCGAATGCCTTACCCACTGCACTACCAGAGCTCCAAATCTACTATAAACCAAAAAAACCAATTTCACTGCCATTGAGTAGATTCCAACTCATAGCAACTCCCATTGGGTTTCTGAGATGGTAAATCTTTACAGAAGTGGTACCTATCTTCCTTCCGTGGAGCAGCAGGTGCATTTAAACCATAAATCTCCTGGTTAGCAGGCAAATGCCGTAGGTTTTCCATTACCAGAACTCCTTAAACGTACTATCAGGACTTATTATTTTAAAAAAACTTATATGTTACATGAGAAACAGGCCTAATTGAACTAAATGCTCTTTCCAATGTTATTCAGTGATACACTTTAAAGCAAGAATTTTCTATTTCATTAAAAGACTTTTTTTCTATTTATTTGATCTTATGTTAATTAAAGTGAATGGTAATTTAATAAGAGATGCATTGGTAATTGCTTGTCATCTGCCATTGACAGCTACCCAATAAGATGTGTATTTGAAAAGTGGTAGTTAATTAATACTCAGTTCAAGTGTTTTCTCATCAAAATAAAAAAAAATGTTTAATTTTCATGCTGTTCCCCATGAAGACAAGTAACGAGGTTTTGACTTGGTAGCATGATAATATCATGCTACAGAGACTAACAAAAGAGAATACTAAGTTTAAAAAGGATTTACTGAATGTAAACATTTTAAATACTAAAAACAGTGATTGGAAACACAAATAGAAGTGGTTCAAGAGAATGGATAGGCTTCTCCATGCCTGAAATTATTTAAAAAGACTTCTGCCAGGAGTCCGTAAGTAGAGCAAGCCCTGGTGCCATTCTCACAATCATTGCCATGTTTGAACTCACTATTGCAGGAGAGAGAACCCAGGCATGCCCAAAGCAGCAGGACGGTAGAGCGGGAGAAAGGGGATTAAAAGCCAAGAACCCGGACAGAGGAGCCGTCAGCTGCAGGGATCCAGGTGAGGAGAGGGAACTCAGGCACACCCAAAGCAGCAGGGGGGAGAGCAGGAAAAGGGGGATTAAAAGGCCCAGGAATCTGGACAGAGGAGGAGTCAGCCACAGGGACCCAGGAAAGGGTGGTACGAGAGGTTTCCAACAGGGAGACAAACTTGTATGTCGGTTTGTCCTACCGTGGTGATGTGTTGATGTGAGTTTTGAGGCTGAACCATGGTGTTTCAAACCCAGTGGGATGCATGTGGTGCACAGGTATCAGCCCAGCTTACAGACTGACACAGACTAGGAAGAAGGAAGAGGCCATCCACTTCTCAAAGAATTGGCCAGGGAAAACCTTAT
>NW_006921687.1:4065970-4066558 GCF_000298275.1 Orycteropus afer afer
AAAGAAGAATCACCAGTAGTTGGAAAATTTGGCCTTGGTGACAGAAATAATGCTGGAACTCACACGGTAGAATTTTGCAAGACCCACAACTTGTTCATTGCAAACACCTTTTTTCAACAACACAAATGGCAGCTCTACAATTGGATTTCACCAGACAGAACACACAGGAATCGAATTGACTACAACTATGGCAGTGGAAAAGCTCAATATCTTCAGCCAAAACCAGGTCAGGAGCTGATTGTGAAACAGACCATTAACTGCTCATATGCAAGTTCAACTTGAAGTCAAAGCCAATTAAAACAAGTCTACAAGAGCCAAAATATGATCTTGACTATATCCTTCCTGAATTTAGAGATCATCTAAAGAATAGATTTGATACATTGAACACCAATGACCAAAAACCAGAAAAATTGTGGGATAACATCAAGAACATCATCCATGAAGAAAGCAGGAGTTCACTAAAAAGACAAGAAGAGAAGACCAAAATGGACGACAGGAGAGACTCTGAAACTTGCTGTTGAGCAGAGAAGAACTGACAAGATGAAAGAGCCAAACAGAAGATTTCAAAGAGCAGCTCAAGCAGACAAA
>NW_006921687.1:4068823-4073300 GCF_000298275.1 Orycteropus afer afer
TGGCCAGACTTCATCTCACCTATTTTGGTCATGTTGTCAGAAGGGACCATTCCCTGGAGAAGGATGTCATGCTTGGTAGGGTGGAGTGTCAACGAAAGAGGGGGAGGCCTTCAATGAGATGGATTGACACGGTTGCTGCGATGATGGGCTCAAGTATAGCAGGGATCGTAGAGCTGGCACAGGATCAGGCAGTGTTTCGTTCTGCTGTGCATGGAGTCGCTATGAGTTGGAAATGACTCAATGGCACCTAACAACAACAACAACAATTGCAGGCACTGTGTCCCCCCATCTTGTTGTGGGTCTTCCTCTTTGTCCCTGACTCTCTACTTTACCAAGCATGAAGGCCCTCATTAGGAATTGGTCCCTCCTGATAACATGTCCAAAATACATGAGATGAAGTCTCACCATCCTCACTTCTAAGATACATTCTGGCTATATTTCTTCCAAGATTAAAGTGTGCCTGACCCAAGCCATGGTATTTTCAATCACCTTGTACTTATGAAATTTGGACAATGAATAAGGAAGACTGAAGAAGAATTGATACATTTGAATTATGGTGTTCACAAAGTATATTGAATATACCATGGACTTCCAGAAGAACAAACAAATCTGTCTTGGAACAAGTACAGCCACAAGGATTACAGCCTTAGAAACCCTAAGGGGAAGTTTTATTCTGTCATATAGTGTCTCCATGAGTCACAATCAACTGGAAGGCATTGGGTTGGGGTTATTTTTATCCATACTGAGGCCATAGAAATGACTGCTTATTAATATATAGATGCTGATTGTTGTTGTTGTTTGTTGTTATGTGCCATCGAGTCGGACCCAACTCATAGCGACCCCTCCTTGGGTTTCCGAGGCAGTATCACTACGAAAGTAGATTGCCCCATCTTCCTTCCGAGGAGAAGCTGGTGGGTTTGAACCGCCAGCCTTCTGGTTAGCAGTCAAGTGCCTTAGGCACTATGCTACCAGAGCTCCTAGATGCTGATAGTACACCAATAAAAAATTTTTCCAAACTCACTCAAATAACAGAACCCTCTCCAAAAGAGCAAAACTATGTCTGATCTTATCATTGGAGTGTGAAAATAGACCATTTTCTTCAGGAATTTTATTGTGATTTATATCTGCTGTACACAGAACCCCTATTGACTGTGTAGGGTGGTAGATTTCAATAACTCAATTTCATGTATTTGTTCCCTCAAAAACAATAGATTGGTTATCAACACATGTTATTGATATGAGTAAAAATTGTTAAGAGAAGTAGTTCTCATTGTTGGATGACTAGTATGTTGGGTATTTCTTTTTGTTAACTTGCAAATTTGTTTTTCTATTTTCCTAATTTTAACATCAACATGGATTATGTTTTAGTTATAATTTTGCTGTAAAATAACATTTGTGAACCCCATAAACTATAATCCCTAAGGCTATGTACAAATTGGCCACAGAATCATTCTCTATAAAAATTGCATGATTTATTCTATTCATATCTATAAAGAGCATTTTGTGGATTTTATTTTATTAAGTTGACTTTGTTTTGTTTTTAAAAGGGTGTTTCAAACTTTCTGTGTAAAGAACAGTTACTTCCAGTGTTAACAGTTTCATAAATTGTATTAATTTGTAAGTAACAAGACCAACTCTAATATGCAAAATATTTACACTTATTGTTTGTTTCTTAAACAAAAAATCCAATCCAAGTTAATGTCATTCACATTAATTTGTAACTGATCCTTCCAACTGGAAAGGGAGTTTTGTTCATCTATAAAACATGGAGAAAATATGCAACACAATGAAGTGAGACCTTCCTTACAGAATAAAGAACAAAGAGGTCATTAGAAGAGAACTCCTTCATATTGTATGTGTGATGATTCCATTAATGAAGTCTGAAATATTTGCAAAATATTTGAAACTGTCAGGAACCACTAGAGTTCTTCATTTTCACGCATGACATTGAATAATTTGGATACAACAGATTTTATCTCCTTTAGTACCCTTGAGTCATTGTTCATAAAATGATGTTTTAATTGCAGTTTGTAACTTTATACTTAGTATACTAGTATAATTGTTCCAATTAATATCTCTGACTTCAGTATCATAGAACAGAAAATTTAAAAATCTTTTAAAATTCATGTTTCTGGGTTTTGTACATGATAACCAGCCATTGTGAAACTTGACAGCATATAATTGTATTACTTAGAATAAACGTTTTTGCAACCAACTTTAAAAGATGTTACACATTTCAGTAATTTTAAAATGTCTTCTTTAGGATATGTGAGCATATTTGTCAAGTTCGGATGAATTATGTAACAATGAAACCTCAAAGCTGTTATGAAGTATACAGTTTATGAATACTTTTGTAAATGAAAATGAAAAGCACTTGAAATATTTTGTTTCATATGTATTTTGAAAAATAAAGTGATTATGAATTATTTTTGTTTGTTTATGAATAAATTTTTTTAATTTTATTTTGAGACTTTTGTGAAGTAAGGAGCCCTGGTGGCATAGTCACTAAGTGCTTGGCTGCTGACTGAAAAGTCACCAGTTTGAACCCACCAGCAGCCCTTTGGAAGAAAAGACATGGTGATCTGCTCCTGTACAAATTATAGCCTAGGAATTCCTATGGGACAGTTCTACTCTTCCCTGTATGGTCACTAGAAGTGGGAATCAACTTGACAGCCAACAACAACAAACCAAGTTGTAAAGTTTTTCTTAGTCATTATTTTTGGCATCAAGTAATAGTGCAGAGTAATCCGTTTATCAATAACTCTAGCAACTGAATACATTTCCAAAGCCTCCTTTTGTACATACTGTTTTTATCATAAAATCATTCATTTAGATTCTTGGATTATTTCCATTAAGAAGGAAGGAAACATCTGCAGGGATCACCTTTTACCCAAATAGACCTATGCTGGGGAGGAATGTAATCCTCAGAATAACCAACCATGTGAGACCGAGAGGGCAGTGTATGCCCAAAAACAAAGCTCAGAACGCAGAAAGGGTCAAGAATGAAGGATGAATGGGGAACCATGGTAGGAAGTGAGTAGGAAGAGCACCACTACATTGAGAAGAATGCAACAAATGTCATGAAACAAACAAACAAACAAAATGTATAAACTGTTGAATGGAAAACTAGCTTGTTCTCTGAACATTCACCCAAACCACAATAAATAAAAATAAAAAGTAATGAAACAATCATAAATCAAGTGGTATAAGAAGTAAATGCCACTTATTTATATTAGCTAAATTCATTTCACCTCCAAAAGTGATATACCAGTTGCCATTGAGTCAATTCTGACTTCACCCCTTGTGTCTTAGAGTGAGAGTGAGTGCTCCACAGACTTTAGAGTAACTGATATTTTGGAAGTAAACCATCAGGCTTTTCTTCTGAGGTCCCTCTGAGTGGACTCGAACCTCTAACCTTTCAATTAGTAGTGAAGCTTGATAACTGTTTGTACCACCTAGAGACTCCAAAAGAAGTTCTAAGCTCCTAGGTATTTTAGCACCTGATCCAGTAGTTGGAGGATACCAGTTATTTTATTTGTTTATGTTTTGCCTCAGGTTTTTAAAAATGTCTTGGATACAGGATATTGTTTAGTAACTAGTTTTAAGCTGCCAGCACAACACTGACTCAAAGGAACTCATGAATTGCTGATACAAACCAGATGTTGTATCCCTAGAATCATTGTTTAAAAATGAAAAAGAAAAAAAAAAAGCTGAAAGAAGCAAATAAATAAGGTGAAGCCTCTGCATAGGATGTGCAAGATAAAAATGAGTCGATGATCGTATTTTTCTGGCCTAACATAAGTCCCTCCATCCAAAAAGATTGGGAAGGCTGAATGAAATGTATATTGCTTCTGAAAAGCAGTCAAACTGTCACTTTTAAAGATTTTTGTTGTTAATAATGTCTCCCCAAGAAGCATTAATATTTCATATTCACACTGGTTTAAAATTCATATTCCCATTAACAATGTAAGAGAGTTTCTAAGTACCCTAGTCAATATCTGGCATTGTTAGTATTTGCATTTCTTCCTATTGCGGATTGATGAAATTAGCATCTGTTTAATGTTTTAATTTTACTTTCTTTTTAAAACTGGCAGTATTGATCATCTTTTACACATTGATTGGCAGGTTGAAATTCTTAATTTTTTCATCGTTTCTTAAGCCTTTCTCATTCACCTGCTAGGATTTTCTCCCTCCTTATTGAATTTTCAAGGATTTTATTAAATGTGTTTAATGCAGATAAATTCTTCATATATAATCACATTTCAAACTGATCACCATTCCACAAAGCAGAACTCATAATATTCAGTGAAAATCTGTAAAGTCAGTTTGTTGTTGTTATGTGCCATCAAGTCATACCCCTCCTTGGGTTTCTGAGGCAGTATCACTACGGAAGTAGATTGTCCCATCTTCCTTCCAAGGAGTGGCTGATACGTTTGAACAACCAGCCTTTTGGTTAGCATTCAAGTGCCTTAGGCAC
>NW_006921687.1:4074152-4095434 GCF_000298275.1 Orycteropus afer afer
GTAAACTGTGGTCAATGACATGAGACAAAGTGTATGTGAACTTCTGTATGGAAAGTGAATTTGCTCTGTAAATCTTCACCCAAATCACAATAAATAATTTTAAAAAAAAATATGGTCTGTTATGTTGTTAACAGTTTCAAGATGATTTTGGGCTCACCTACTGACTGTTAACCAGAAGGCTGGCAGTTCAAACCCACCAGCCACTCCTCGGAAGGAAGGTTGGGCAATCTACTTCTGTAGTGATACTGCCTCAGAAACCCAAGCAGGGGTCTCTATGATTTGGGTCCCACTCCACAGCACATAATAACAACAAGTGTATCTGAGAGAATTTGAAAGCATCCTCTCCACATGTCATTTTTCTGCTATTGTTTAAAATTCTTTTTGGGCTAAATTTGAATAGTTTTGATTCTACTCACTCTCATAAAAGAACACAGAACAAAGGAGAAATATCCATTGATGTCAACAAGAAAAATTCAAACAGTAACCACAAATAGAAACTTGATACTCTTAAACTTGGGTGACCATGAGTCAGAACAGAGTCAATGGGCACTGGTTTTCTTGTTTAAGAATGTATACAGTGAGTTAACTGATTATATTTGTTTTTATGAGTAAGTTTCTTTTGGTAAATTTTAGGATATGTATGATTAAAAATTTTACCTTAAGTGGGAAGCTAGGCCTGAGCCAGTAAAAGTAATTCAAACCAGAAAGAATAAGAATCATAATAAGAACACAAGAAACAAGCAAGCCACCAAAATTCATAATTCCATGAGGCATCAATCACAATCTAGTCTATATAAATAGCCCTGCCAGAAGCACACAAATCTAACCACCTTGAGTTAGTAACTAACAATGCATAAGCCATTTGATAAGCTTCACAATTAACTCAAGTAGAATTTAAAATTAGAGGCTGAGGCCAAGAATTGAAGGAGAGGTTTCTTTTTTAAAAAATTGGACAGATTGCTTAAAACGTACAAAACATGCTATCCAAATATAGTGCTCACCGCACACATTATCCCTAATTTATAGAAAAAAAATCCCCGTAGTGTATTATTATGACCATTTTATTGGATGGAGAAATTTAGACTAAAATCAGTTAAATGTTGTTGTTGTTGTTGTTGTTGTTGTTAGGTGCCATCGAGTTGTTTCTGACTCATAGCAACCCCAGGCACAGCAGAACAAAACACCACCTGATCTCGCACCAGCTCCATGATCCTCGGAATACTTGATCCCACTGTCGCAGCCACCATGTCAATCCACCTTGTTGAAGGCCTTCCCCTCTTTTGTGGACCCTCCACCTTACCACACATGACATCCTTCTCCAGGGAATAGTCCCTTCTGACAACATGACCAAAGTAGGTGAGACGAAGTCTGGCCATTCTCACTTCCAAGGAGCATTTCAGCTGCAGTTCCTCCAGGACAGATCTGTTAATTAGTTTTAGCAGTCCACAGTACTTTCAGTATTCTTTGCCAGCACCACAACTCAAAAACATCAACTCTTCTTTGGTCTTCCTTATTCATTGTCCAGCTCTCACATGCATATGAGGTGACTGAAAATATCATGGCATGCATCAGGCAAGAAAAAATAAAGTACTTCTAAATAGCAGAAAATCAAAAACACAAGAAAACAAAACACCATTAAAAAACAAAAAATAATTTAAAATTAAATATAGATAGATAATGTAAGATCAAACAAGAAACCCAAGTTCTGGTGGCGTAGTGCCTAAGGCATTTGACTGCTAACCAAAAGGCTGGTGATTCAAACCCACCGGCTACTCCTCAGAAGGAAGATTGGGCAATCTACTTCCATAGAGATACCACCTGGGAAACCCAAGGAGGGGTCACTATGAGTCGAATCGACTCAATGGCACTGAGTTTGGTTTGGTTTGGTTTGGTGTTGCAGTGGTTAAAGTACTTGGCTGCTAGCCAGAAGGTGATTCAGCTGTTCCAAGGTAGAAAGATATGGCAGTCTGCTTTCCTGATGATTAAAGTCTTGGAAACCCATAGGGCGGTTATACTTTGTGCTGTTTTGTCAGTATATATCAGAATCAACTCAACAGCAATGAGGTATAAGATCAAATATTGGTTAAGAGAATCTGAACAAATAGAAAACCTCATGTGTTTTTATCAAACATTTTCAGATTTGGTAAAGAAGCAAACAAGTAACAACAGTGTTACCTGAAAAATGCTGGGGTCTGGCCCTTGAGTAGTGCAGCCGATAGTCCACACCAGAATTCCAGGAGAAGAAGAGAGTTTTAATTAGGAAGTGCACCAACAGGAGACACATGGGGTCTCAGTGACTCCAAAAACTCCCGCTCTGCTCAGCACTTACAATCAGGGGTTCTTATACTAAAGGAAAAGAGACACAACACAGCCCATGTGCAGGATTCTTTAACTCTTTTCCAAAAGTTAGATCAATGGATAATTAAGAAAAGAATGTTTCCTGTTAGTTCCCAGCAGTCAGTAATCCTTAAAAGGCTCCATCAGTGTTTGTCAAAGCTCAGATGCCTGGTCCCAAAGCCCAGGAGTCTTTATGACATAGATCACTCTGTCTTAGATCACAAGGTACAGTAGGAACTGATAACTGTACCTTAGCAAACAAGTTAATTATAACACAGGGTTAAAGCCAGTTTTTAAATAAACGGCATTTTAACTAAAAATACGGAGTCTTGTTTTAATAATATGGAGTAAGGCCTAGCAAAAATTTTTATTCTCACAATAGGACTTTGACAAAAAAAAAAAAAAAAAAAATCATATCACATGTTGTATTTTTCTTAAAAAATCACATTTCAGAGTACTTAATGATATCATAAAATTATTTTTTATATATTTTAAAAATGAGTAACTGTGGTAGTTAAGTTTGTGTGTCAACTTGGCTGAGCCTGGTTCAGTGGCTGGGCAGCTGGTGGTAATTATTCCCCATGATGAGACTGGCAATCAGCTCCATGGTGGGATCTACCACAATCAGCTGGGTAGTTGCTTTAGGGATGTGGTCTGCTTCCTGTATATAAGCAGCAGCTTTGGGAATGGTCTCCAGCTTATGGCATGCTTGAACCCTGTATGTTGCTGTATCATTGTTCAGCAGCCTGTCATGCTCTGTCGACCTTGGGACTTTCAATGGACTTGAATCAATGGCTTGCCATGTGGTTTGGTAACATTAGGACTGTGCCTTTTTTCTTGTCAATCTTGAGCTTGTCAGTCTCAGCAGCCAGCGGCTGAGTGAAGAAAAGCCTTTAGCTCCAGTGGGCCGGGAGCAGGAGGCAGAGCTGAAGCCTAAGGTTGAGGGGCTTTCACCCAGCCCTAGTAGAGCCTGGCACTTTGAACTCGAACTTAGAGCCTCCAAACTGTAAGAGAATAAACTCCTGTTTGTTCAAGCATCCCATTTGTGTTATATTCTTCTCAGAGTGACACTAGGAAGCCAGAACAATCACAAAGTAAAAATTCTGTATGTAGACCAGCTGCCTTCTGAAAAGGAGCCCTAATGGAGCAGTAGTTACACACTCAGCAGCTAACCCAAAGGTTGCAGGTTCATACCCAACAGTTACTCCTCATGAGAAGGTGAGGTGGTCTGCTTCTGTAAAAGTTACAGTCTTGGTAACCCTATGAGGCACTTCTACTCTGGCCTGTAGGGAGCTCTGGTGGCAGAGTGCCTACGGCATTTGACTGCTAACCAGAAGGCTGGTGGTTCAAACCCACTAGGAGTTCTTAGAAGAAAGACTGGGCAATATACTTCCATTGACTAGATGTAGTGAATTTGTTTATTTTATTTTATTTTTTGGTAGGGTCATTATGAGTTGAAATTGAATGAGAGGCAATGGGTTTGGGTTTTAAGGCTTACTAAAACAATGGGTTATTTAAATACAGTGTCTTTTGTTTTGCTGATATTTTCTATGGATTTTGACATACCAATAGAGAAGAGCTGAATGTTTTTCAAAACTAAAGAGAGAGAACTTTGAACTTAACAGGGTAAGAAATACATTGGAGCCAATAAGACTGGGTGCTGTCAGGAAAAGTGTCAGAGAGAAACATCAGGTAACAATGGAGCCTAATAGGGGAAGGAGCTCTGGTGGTGCAATGGTTAAGATCTCGGCTGCTCAGTCATTTACTTGTGGCAGTGTAAAATAACTTGAAAAACCACTTGTCACTTTCTTAAACTATTAAACCAACACTAACTGACTCACCAATACCACTCCTAGATATTTATCCAAGATGGAAGGGGGGAAAAAAAAAAAGATGCTACACAAGCCTTTGTACATGCATGTTTATAGAAGCTTTATTAGTAACAGCAAAATATTGGAAGCAAACCAAATACTTTTAACAGATGAATTGATTATTAAATGTCATATATCCATATTCTAGACAACCACAAAGCACTAAAAAGGAATGAAGGACTGATGCCCACAACAAATGGATGAATCCCAAAGAAATTATGTTGATCAATAGAAAACAGACACAAACATCTACATAGTTTACAATTTCCTTTACTTCAAACTCTAACAGCAAATCAAATTTACAGCAACAGAAAGAAGGTACAGGAGCCAAGATGGAAGGCTGACTGGGAACAGACACAAGAAAATCCTTTGCAGGTGATGAAACAGTTGTGGAAAAAAAAAAAAAAAAAGGATAGAACACTTTTGAAATGGAGGGAATGACTGACAAACAGACACAGGTGTGTGTTACGTGCATAAAAATATGTTATGTATTTGTCAAATCTCATCAAACTCTACAATTAAAAATGGATGCATTTTGTTATATGCAAACTGTATCTTTATAATGGGATTTTTAAAAACCTGTGCATACATTTTATTTATATAAAAAACCCAAACCAAACTCACTGCTGTTGAGTTGAATCCAACTCATAGTGACCTCTCTTTGGGTTTCCAAGGCAGTATCTCTATGGAAGTAGATTGTCCGGTCTTCCTTCTGAAGAATGGGTGGTAAGTTTGAACCATCAGCCTTGTGGTTAGCAGTCAAAGCCCAGAGCTTTGACTTTATTTATATATCAAATAAATATACTTATATATATTTTTTAAAAAAACTGTATATACATTTTATATATAAAAAGATGCCTTGAATATTTTTCCTTGATCTCATTTTCAGTCATTTCTCTCCATTTTCACTATCCTAAATTTATTGTTTATCAAGGCACCCAGTCTTTTGTATTTTACTGTGTGTGTATTCAATAGTACTAGATACTATTGTTTTGCAAGTGTGGTAGTTAAGATTATGTGTCAACTTGGTTGTGGATGGTTTTGAGTAGCTAGGGAGCTGGATGTAGTTCTTACCCATGATGAGACTGGTAATCAGCTCTATGGTGGAATTCTACTGGAGAAGCTGAGTCTGAGCCTTAGGGATGTGGTCTGCTTCTAGAATACATGAAAAAGTTTTGAGACGGTCTCTAAGTCCTTTGACACACTTGGACCCTGCATGTAGCCGGGTCTTCATTTAGCAGCCTGTCATATTTCCTGAGGATCTTGAAACTGTCTCTGAACTTGAATTAGTGGCCTGTCATGTTTGGTAATCTTGGGACCGTGCAATTGAATTTGTCGACCTTGGGTTTGTCAGCCTTAGTAGCCAACAGCTGCCTGAGTTAAGAGAAGCATCCAGCTTCAGTGGGCCAGGAGCAAGAGGCAGAGCTGAAGCCTAAGGTTGAGGGGCTCTCATCCAGCCCCTAGAGCTGGCACTTTGAATTCAGAATTCTAGTCTCCTAAACTGTAGGAGAATAAATCCCTGTTTGTTAAAGCCACTCATTTGTGGTATCTTCTGTTAGAGCAGCACCAGAGAACCAAAACAGCAAGCTTTAAAGTTTTATGGAAATATCACACATTGTTGCTAAAAATTATGGGTTTGAGATTTTTCAAGTAAATTCTTGAACCTCCTATATCTTATTATATGAATCTGTGATCATTTATTAATCCATTCCCGTTTCATGGATATTTAGTTGATATTTTATACGACAAATGGGTATTGCTTTAAAAAAAAAAAAAAAAAAAAGAGCTTGGCTGCTATCTGAAAAGTTGGTAGTTCAAACTCACCCAGCAGCTTCCTGGGAGAAAGACCTGCCAATCTGTTCCTGTAAAGATTATTGTTATTTGTTGTTATGTGCCATCAAGTTGGACCCTACTCATAACAACCCCTCCTTGGGTTTCTGAGGCGGTATCACTAAGGAAGTAGATTGCCCAACCTTCCTTCCGAGGAGTGGCTGGTGAGTTTGAACCGTCAGCCTTCTGGTTAGCAGTCAAGTGCGTTAGGCACATTACAGCCTAGAAAATGCTATGGGGCAGTTCTGTTCTGTCATATAGAGTTGCTGTAGTTGAAATCAACTCAGTAGCACCTAACAACAAAGAGGATGGGTTTAATGAAGATATTAAGATTTCACTGTGACTCCCTTAAAGCTCTTTCTTCTGTAAACCTTCACTGTTTACACTGACATTTTGTAGACAGATCCTTTAGGGACTCAGAGTGAGAGTAGAAGTGTCAAAAGAGGGCATATAACAGTGTAGAAGAGCAGAAACAGAGTGGTCTCAACCGCCACCTCAGTAATATTTAGATGTGTAGACAAAAGTTTCAAAGTAGATAGATAAAGCTATGACTGTTTCAGGACAATGTGTTTGGATGTGATTGTATTTTATTTTCTTTACAATGTATTTTGCTATTTTTGAAATATATTACAGGGAACACATTTTAATATAAATTCCAATGGTGTTCTAAAATAATTTAGTCATCAGTTCATTCAGCAAATATCTGTTGAGTAGCTACTCTATGCCAGACATTCTTCTGGGGACTTACAAAATATATGACTAACCAAAAATACAAAAGTAACCAAAATCTGTGGTTTTGTGGTGATTAAATTTTACTCAGGGGAGTCAGACAATTAACTACACATAGGAAATAATATATTTATATGGTAGAATCTGATTAAGTGTTATTTTAAAAGAACACAGATTAAGAGGAACTACAAGAATTAGAGAGAGATGGTTTGTAATTTTAATTATGATGGTCAGGGTAAGTCATTGTGAGGTCATATTTGAGCAAAGACTTGAACAGAAGGAGGGGTGAGGAAGTTCACATAAAGCTATTCAGAAGAGTTTCCCACACAGGGGGAATAGCCAGTGAAATACCCTAAGAGGAGCATCTTTAAATGGTCAAGAAAAAGAGCAAGCAGGCCACTGGACTATAATGGAGTGAGTCGGAGAGTAGCCAGAGATGAGGTTGGAGGTATAAGTGGGGGCAAATCATAATGGGCATTGTGGGACATTGTAAGCCTTTGCCTTCATTCTGAGTAAATTAGGGAGCCTTTTTGGGGTTTTCAGCAGATGAGTGACAAAATTCTATTGTTTCAAAAGTGATTAGCCCTGCTTATGCACAGGGAGATAGCTCAGGGTGCAGAAGAGTATGAAGGGATGGACACTGGGAGGAGGTAACTATGGGGAGGAAGTGGGAGGGGAGCTGCTGCATTGTAAATTTTGGTCAATGACATGAGACAAAGTATATGTGAACTGCTGTATGAAAAGTGAATTTACTCTGTAAATCTTCACCCAAACCCTAATTTAAAAAAAAAAAAAAAAGTGATTAGCCCTGCTATTGTGTCAGGTATAGACTCTGGCTACAGTGAAGAGAAGCAAGTGTGGAGGCAAGGCCAGTGAAAACACTATTGCAAGAATCCAGGAAAAAGACGATGGCTGCTCATATCAGAGAAACAACAGATGAAGGTAGAGAGAACTAATTGATTTTGAATATATTTTGAAGTTTGAATGAAGAAGGTTTCCTGGCAGATTCAATACAGGGTATGAGAGAAAAAGAATAACAAAGAACAACTTCAAGTTTGTTGGACTAAACAACTGAAAAGATTAAGAGGTTCTTGACTAAAATGGGAAAGAATGTAATAAAAGTAGATACAGGAGCATTAGAACAAAAGGTCAGTTTTGGACAAGTTAGATTTGGAAAGCTGTATTAAACATCCATGCATAGCTGGTGAATCTCACTGCCATCAAGTCAGTCTGACTCATAGCGACCCCTCCTTGGCTTTCCGAAGAGGTATCACTACAGAAGTAGATTGCCCAATCTTCCTTCTGAGGAGTGGCTGGTGGGTTTGAACCACCAGCCTTCTGGTTAGCAGTGAAATTACTTAGGCACTATGCCACCAAAGCTCCATATATGAGAGAAATCCATATATGAGAGAAAGCCATGATATTATCACAATGGGAGGAAATATACAATAAAAGAAAAAAAATAAGACTGAGCCCTGGGATTCTGCAAAGAACGTGGTAAAATGATATGGAACAAAGTAAAACACATGTTGTCATCAATTCTGACCCATGGTGATCTCGTATGTGTAAGATAGAACTCTATCGGGTTTCATCAGAAGGAAGTTTAGGCAACCTACTTCCGTAGCGATACCACCTCGGAAACCCAAGGACGTGTCACTATGAGTCGGATCCGACTCAACAGCAATTAGTTATAGGGTTTCAAGACTTTCAGAAACAAATTATCAGGCTTTTTTTCCTAGGTGCCTCTGGGTGGGTTTGAACCACCAACCCTTTTTTTTGGTAGTAGAGTGTTTAGTCATTTGTGCCACCCAGGACTCCTTGGAAGCAGTGAAAGAGTCTAAAAATAAGCAGCAGGAATGATAGAGGGCAATCAGACAGTGTAGAATTCTGTAAGTCAGATGAGAAAAGCATATTAAAGAGGAGGGGATTATCAACTGAGTTAAATGCTACTAAAAGAGAAAGTAAAGCAAGAACTGAGAATTGACCAATAGATTTAGTAACATAGAAGGTGATCTGTGACCTTAATAAGCACAGTTTCAATAGCAGGGTAGAACAGAAGCCTGGTTTGAGAAAGGTTTAATGTAATATAAAGCAGTACAAGATTGTTGGCCCAGTGGAGAGAAGCCCTACAGTACCATGGCAGTGTAAACTTGAGAATGGCTAGACAACTAGAAAGAAGCCCTGGTGGTACAGTTGGTAACAGGCCAATTTAAACATAAGGTACCAGATGACCATAGGAATATCAACAACAAACAAAGAAGGCAGAAGGCAGAAGGCAGAATTTCTATCCTAAGATAAGAGTTGGGAGCTCTGGTAGCATAGTGGCTAAGGCACTTGACTGCTAACCAGAAGGCTGGCGGTTCAAACCCACCAGCCACTCTTCAGAAGGATGGTTGGGCAATCCTACTTCCGTAGTGATACTGCCTCGGAAACCCAAGGAGGGGTCGCTATGAGTCGGGGCCGACTCGAAGGCAAATAACAACAACAACAACAAGATAAGAGTTACTTAATCTCTGTTAATGTTCATGCAGCTGGCCCCCAAAAAAGGCACTTTGGTCAGCAGGAGGAGGATGTGAAGTAAAACTGACAATGTTAAATAAAGACTCATAGCTACCCCTCCTTGGTTTTCTACAGAAGTAGATTGCCCAATCTTCCTTCCATGGAGTGGCTGGTGTGTTTGAACTGCCAGTCTTCTGGTTACAGTCAAATGCCTTAGGCACTATACCACCAGAGCTCCCTAAATGAAGTTAGACTTTATAAATAACTGTAGCTAAAATACAAAACAAACAAACTCACTGCCATCAAGTCGATTCCAACTCATAGTGACCCCCTTGGATTTCGAAGGCAGTAAATCTTTATGGAAGTAGATTGCCCCGTCTTCCTTCAGCAGAATAGCTGGTGGATTTGAACCATCAACCTTCTGGTTAGGAGTCAAATGCCTTAGGCACTACACCACAAAGTCCTGGCACATATCTGGACTCCCAAATTACAATTTCACTTACTGTGATTTTCTTCTACTAGCCCTATGTAAATCTGTAACTAAGGTAGAGACTAAGATTGTTAAGGATAAAGACTGTAGACCTGAGAGAAAAGTAGCCCCTGACACAATAGTTAAACCTTCAGAATGTAATAACCTCAGAATGAAACAAATGAGTTTACTGATGTTTAAATTTGTAGTTCAACAAATCCTGTGTAAATTTACCATGCTTCCTCCCTCCCCTATGTACCTACATGCATAAATCCTTTGTTTACTATACTTTTGTAAACCCAGCGTTAAGGAACTCTGGCACCATAGTGGTTAAGACACTTGACTGCTAACCAGAAGGCTGGCAGTTCAAACCCACCAGCCACTCCTGGGAAGGAAGGCTGGGCAATCCTACTTCCGTAGTGATACTGCCTCGGAAACCCAAGGAGGGGTCGCTATGAGTCGGATCCGACTCGACGGCATATAACAACAACAACCTCCCTCCCCTATGTACCTACATGCACAAATCCTTTGTTTACTATACTTTTGTAAACCCAATGTTAATCTTCTCCAAATTGGAGCAGATTATTACAGTATGAGCTGGGTGTGTCCCTGCTTGTGCATAAGTGATTAAATCTTTTCTGTCTCATTCCCTGATATGGTTTATTGGCTCAAGTCATACCAGCACGAACTCATTTTTGGTGTAAAACAGTGGTTAAGAACTCAGCTGCTAACTAAAAAGACTGTGGTTGGAACCCACCAACTAGTCTGCAGAAAAAAGATGTGGCAGTCTGCTTCTGCAAAGATTACAGCCTTGGAAACTCTTAGGTGGACCAAAAGCCATTTGACTGTGTCCTATAGGGTCACTATGAGTCAGAATTGACTTGATAGCAGAGGGTTTTTGGGGAGGTTGGATGACTGGAGGGGCTGAGGATAGCAGGAATATCAAGCGGTGGATTTAATCTCAGTAATTGTGGTAGATAAGGGTATGTGTCAACTTGGCTGGGCCTGGGTTTGAGTACTGGGCAGCTGGATGTAGTTATTCCCCATGATGAGACTGATAATCCACACCATGGTAGAATCTGTTGTGAAAAGATGAATAGCTGCCTTAGCTACTCAGCATAGCTTCCAGCACATAAGGAGAAGCATTGAGAAAGGTCTCTGAGCTCTTGGCATGCTTGAACCCTGTGTGCAGCTGGGTCTTCATTCTGCCATGCCCTGCCAATTTGGGGATGTTTTCTGGACTTGAACTAATGGCCTGCCATGTTGTTTAATAATCTTGGGACTGTGCCTTTTTACCTGTTGACCTCAGGTTTGTCAGCCTCAGCAGCCAGCAACTGCTTGAGTAAAGAAAGCCTCCAGCTTCAGTGGACTGGGAGCAATAAGCAGAGCTAAAAGGTTTTCACCCAGCCCCTAGAGCTGGCACTTTGAACTTGGACTTTTAGCCTCCTAAACTGTAAGAGAATAGATCCTTGTTTCTTCAAGCCATCACTTGTGGCATTCCTGTTGTAGCAGCACTCAAAAACAAAAACCAAACTCACTTGTCATCTAGTTGAGTCGATTCTGACTCATAACAATGCCTACTTGGGTTTCTGAGATGGTATCTTTACAAAAAGGTATCTCTACCAAATAAAAGGAAACACTGAATGGTTTAAAATCAAGAAGAGAGTGGGTCAGGGTTGTGTCCTTTCACCACACTTATTCAATCTGTATGCTGAGCAAATAATCTGAGAAGTTGGACTATATGAAGAAGAATGTGGCATCAGGATTGGAGAAAGAATCATTAACAAACTGCGATAGGCTGATGACACAACTTTGCCTGCTTAAAGTGAGGATGACTTGAATTACTTACTGATGAAGATTGAAGAATACAGTCTGCAGTATGGATTACATCTCAATATAAAGAAAACAAAAATCCTCACAACTGGACCTATAAGTAACATTACAATAAATGGAGAAAAGATTGAAGTTGTCAAAGACTTCACATTGCTTGGTTCTACAATGGATGCCAATGGAAGCAGCAGTCAGGACATCAGACGATGCATAGCGCTGGGCAAATCAGCTGCAAAGGACCTCTTTCAAGTGCTGAAGAGCTAGGATGTCTCATTGAGAACTAACGTGTGCCTGACACAAGCCATGGTATTTTAAATCTCCTCATATGCATGTGAGAGCTGGACAATGAATAAGGAAGACCGAAGAAGAGCTAATGCTTTTGAGCTGTGGTGTTGGCTAAGAATGCTGAAAGTACCGTGGATTGCTAAAAGAACTAACAGGTCTGTCCTGGAGGAAGTGGAGTCAGAATGCTCCTTGAAGGCAAAAATGTCCAGACTTCATCTCACCTACTTGTCAGAAGGCACCATTCCCTGGAGAAGGATATCATGCTTGGTGAGGTGGAGGATCAACGAAAGAGGGGAAGGCCCTCAATGAGGCGGATTGACATGGTGTGGCAGGGATGGGTTCAAGTGTAGCAAGAATCGTGGAGCTGGCTCAGGACCAGGCAGGGTTTCATTCTGCTGTGCATAGGGGTACTATGAGTCGGAGATGACTCCATGGCACTTAACAACATCTCTACAGAAGTAGATTGAGAGTCTTCCTTCTGAGGAGTGGCTGGTGGGTTTGTACCGCCACTTTCTCATTAGCAGTCAAATGCCTTAGGCACTCCACCACCAGACTTCCCATAACAGCTCTGTTATTGTTGTTGTTGTTATGTGCCCTCAAGTCAGACTTGACTCATAAAGACCCCTCCTTGGGTTGCCCAACCTTCCTTCCAAGGAGTGGCTGGTGGGTGTGAACCGCCAACCTTCTGGTGAGCAGTCAAGTGCCTTAGGCACTATGCTACCAGAGCTCCCATAACAGCTCTGTTGTTGTTGTTGTTGTTATGCGCCGTTGAGTCATACCTGACTCATAGCGACCCCTCCTTGGGTTTCCAAGGCAGTATCACTACGGAAGTAGGATTGCCCAACCTTCCTTCCGAGGAGTGGCTGGTGGGTTTGAACCGCCAGCCTTCTGGTTAGCAGTCAAGTGCCTTAGGCACTATGCTACCAGAGCTCCCATAACAGCTCTGTTGTTGTTGTTGTTGTTATGTGCCCT
The DNA here is from genome assembly GCF_000298275.1 of Orycteropus afer afer. Classification (NCBI taxonomy): domain Eukaryota; kingdom Metazoa; phylum Chordata; class Mammalia; order Tubulidentata; family Orycteropodidae; genus Orycteropus; species Orycteropus afer. Next base: position 4,086,975 of record NW_006921687.1, read on the forward strand.
CGAGTTGGCCCCGACTCATAGCGACCCCTCCTTGGGTTTCCAAGGCAGTATCACTACGGAAGTAGGATTGCCCAACCTTCCTTCCGAGGAGTGGCTGGTGGGTTTGAACCGCCAGCCTTCTGATTAGCAGTCAAGTGCTTTAGCCACTATGCTACCAGAGCTCCTCATAACAGCTCTAGAGAACCAAAATAGTAGTCCCTAGAGGGTGGGGGTTCTAAATTCCCCAGGGCAAGTGTTCTTGACCTTCTTAGGTGAGGACAGTGAAAAGCTCCTAAGGAGATTTTCTTTTATCAAATTGCATTATCCAACATGCTCAATTATATTCCATTTCTCTGAGAAAAAAAAAAAAAAAAAGTGAATGTTTTTCCCCAAAAGAAGAAAGATTAATAGCTTTAAGTGAAGGTTGGAAGCATGAGTCACTCATCCCCAAGGACCACCCCCGTGCCCCATGGGCCAATCTAGAAAGCAATCTTACTAATGTAAACTATGGATTTGCATTTTCTGTTGCTTGATAACACTTAATTTAGGATAAAGTGGTCTGTGCCTCTACCATAAATGGAGACTCTTCAACTGAGGTACCATACATTCTCTTATTCTAAGTTGTTTTTGATAAAATCAATTTATGCAACCTATTTCACTAAATGAATCTTTCAGGTACTCTTGTAAATTGTATCTATATCATGAAAGCAATGACTAAAGTACTTCAAAATCTCTTTACTTAATGTGATTTGTTCACCCTGAGTAGGAAGTTTTATGATGTTCAGGTTGTTAGCTAATTGTTAAATAGTAGGTAGGTGAGTATGTATGTGGTGGGGAGGTGCCTGCTTCCATCATACACAGTCCATACTCTGAGTTTCTCAAGGAAAGCAGCACAAGAAAAAAGATTTAGCACAATGGTTATTACTTTTCTGAACTGGTGTCCTGAATCTCTGCCTCATTTGTACCTTAGCAAATAGGTTTTGGCAGTTTAGGAACAGATCAAAGTGTGCTGTAAACTCTCTTTTTCAACAAAAAACCTTGATTGGGCCTTTAGGAGACAAATAATTCCATGTTGGGTCCTCATTCTAAAGAATTAAAATATCATCTCAAATAGCATGTGCTGCTCTGGTGGTGTAGTGCCTAAGGCACTTGACTGCTAACCAGAAGGCTGGCAGTTCACACGCACCAGCCACTCTTCGAAAGGAAGATGGGGCAATCTACTTCCATAGTGATACTGCCTCAGAAACACAAGGAGGGGTCGCTATGAGTCAAAATTGACTTGACAGCATATTACAACAACAACAGCAACACCTCAATTAGTAGCAAAAAAGACTGAGAACACAAGTCCTCCAAAATTCTAACCTGAAAGGCACCACCGTGTAACACTTCACCTTCATTTGCTTTCTTGGTTTCCTCTTAACAGAGCTAAAGATAGTAGTAATAGCTACCAGTCTTTGAATGGTTACCAAGAACCATCAACAACTGTCTATGTTCTTAGTATGGGCATTTTTAATCCATAGTTTGCTAACAGATGAAGAAATTGGATCACTGAACTTTTTAATAGCCTCCCCTAAATAAATATAATTTGTAAATAGTAAGACAAGGTTTTCATTCAAGAAGCATAATTCCAAAGACTTATTTTTAAAAATTGCTCTGTAAGTACAGTTAAGAAGGCTGAAAAGAGGGGGTGGACCAAGTAGTAGCCAGCTACCTTTCCTCCCAGAATAATAAGATATTGTTCTATGCTTCCCTGTATCTTTCCATGTTTAGAACAGTGATTCTCAACCCTAGAAGACCCAATACTGCCTTTTTACAACAAAAAATTTATAGTCTCTTTCATATTCTGAAATGAAATTCATAGATCCTATAATCTCTTGACACACATAATTTAAAACTTCATGCAATGCCTTTACTACAATGTGAAAGAATGTAGTAAAATGTACTATACATGAAAGATAAATTATTCATAATAAAATAATAGATACTTGAATATAGAATTTCTTGAGCTTGGCTTATAGCAAACAATGGGATAGATGCTTGAACCTAACCCTATAGTCAACTGGAAAATGCAAGTAGCATCTTGTTTTTAGTACCATAATCTTCCCTAATGTTTAACAACTCTTAGTAAAAATCCCAAGGAGGGGTCACTATGAGTCGGGCCGACTCGACGGCAAATAACAACAACAACAAGTAATTTTCATACAAAATAAAGTACAATCTTCCCTCAATATATCTATCCCTGTAAAATTAAATATATTTCAATAATATGTAGAAAATACTTGTGTTGACCTTGAGGAGATGAGACACTGGGCATGGCAGCTCAGGACTATAATCTCAGGAGACACTAAAATCAATTGGTATACCACTGTCCACAGAGACAATGTTCTACATCCCACTTTGGTGAGTAGTGACTAGGGGCTTAAGAGTTTGTGAGTGGCCATCTAAGGTGCAACTATTGGTCTCTCCCCATCCAGAGCAAAGAAGAGTGAAGAAAATCAAAGATGCAAGGAAACAATTAATCCAAAGAAACCTTAGCCTCCATGACCCTGAGACCAGAAGAAATATATGGTTCCCAGCTTCCACTACTGACCTCTCTGAAAGGGATCACAATAGGATGTCCCAGAAAGAAGGATGAAGGAAAATGATAAATACAGGGAGGAAGCGGGAAGAGTGCTATTACAGTGTGGGGATTGCAATCAATGTTACAAAACAAAATGTTTTTTAATTGTTGAATAGAAAACTAACAAGCTCTGTAAACAGTCACCCAAATCACAATGAAAATAAATAATTTGAAAAATACTTGTGTTTATATATAAAACAGAGTTAGATTCTAGGTTCAGATAATTGTATGTAGATTTTCATCTACATGGATGTTCTGTGGATCAGTTAAAAGTCATGCAGGATGTAACATACTATACGAAAACACTGTTCTACATTCTACTTTGGTGAATAGCAAATGGGCTCTTAAAAGCTTGCAAGCAGCCATCTAAGATGCAACAACTGGTCTCCCCTTGTCCAGAGAAAAGAAGAATGAAGAAAACTAAAGACAAATGGAAACAATTAGTCCAAGGGACTAGTGGACCATGGTAAACTTCAGTCTATATGGCCCTGAGAACAGAGGAACTAGATGGTGCCCAGCTACAACTGTCAACCACCCAGAAAGGGATCAAAATAGGATATCCTGCACAAAATGGGAGAAAAATGTAGAACAAAACTAAAAATCATAAAGAAGACCAGCCTTCCTGGTCTCACAGAGGCTGGTGAAACCCCCAAACTATGACCTCTAATCACCTTTGGACCTGGAATTGAACTCACCCTGTGGCTTCCAGCCAAACAATGTTGTTGTTGTTAGATGTTGTCTAGTTGACTCTAACTCATAGATAGCCTAGACAGGCATATAAGGTGAACATTCACACCAGTTAAGTACACTCCTTAGAACAATCAACTATGGGATATCAGAGGGCAGAATTTGCATAGGGAGATAGTTCAGAGGGCAGGAACGTATAGGAAAGAAGAGTACAGGGAGGAAGTGGGAAGAGAGCTGTTACATTATGGGGATTGCAATCAATTTCATGAAACAAAATATATATGAACTGTTGAATGAAAAATGAATTTGCTCTGTAACTTTCACCCAAATCACAACAAATTAATTAATAAAGAAAAAAAAAAAACAAACAGCAGTTCAGCTGAAGTAGTAAAGAATGTCTGCCTTGAATATTATACTCTTTTAAGACCTATCTAGAGGAATATATTGTCAAACTGACAACAGTAACTTGAAAGATAGTAACCCTATGGGGCAGTGAGTTTATGTTAATAAGGGAAAAACAACTCATAAAAGGAGGTTAAGAATGATTGCTTAACTCAAAGAATGTCATCAATGTCACTGAATTGTACATGTGGAAACTGTTGAACTGGTGTATGCTTTGCCATGCTCAACAACAAAATAAAGAAAAATTTTAAAGAATGTATTGTAAGAAATAAATACAAATTTATATAAAGCCATGCAGGATGCTGGAAAACTTTCTTAGTAGGCTTCCCAGCATATGGTCCTTTCTTATTAAATGACAGAAGCCCTGCCAAGCTCTCTGATACCTCCCAGGGAGCAGTGTCATTCTTGTTGAGAAACTCTGTTCTAATGCTATTACTTCTTTTTTTCCATTGTTTAAGTCTGTCTGACATTTCCAAAGCTGCTTGTATTTTCCACGCTAAGGTTTGCTCTAGTTCCCTACATTTCTCCTTAAGGAGCTAGAAAGTAGGGCTTATAATAAATTAGTATGCATGTATGTATAGAGCTAGTAGCATAGCAAGCATGACAGGATAATATTTTTAGATATTTACCTATGTTTTTGCTTTTTCTTCCTGGGATTGACTTTTTCCCACTCTTTTTTTCTTTTGCATTCTATAACCAAGCAGCTAGATGTTCTAAGATCATTTTTTCAGGGGAAAAAAAATGACAAAGAAAAGAGGAGTTTCTTCCTGGCTTTTTGTTTGTTTCAAAAGCATACGCTCATAAGGAGATGGAGATGATTTAGTCAAACTGAAGGACAGCTTCTCTCTACCCCAACTCCTATAAAACTAAGTCAAGTTCTACAGGCTGAGTGGTGGGGAACTGAGCCCAAGATGAGGTCTGACATGGCTACAGGGAGGAATGAGGGATTTCTAAAGCCAATGGGTCACCCTGAGGGAGCATTTTATTCAAAGACCTCGCAGCTGGGGGAAGCTGACCTTCCTGAGTTTCACTAGAAAGAGTCATGCCCATTACCTACTCCCATAGGCACTGAGAAGAGTGTTTCCCTTAGACCACTAGCTGCCTTCGAGTCCATTCAAAGTTATGACGATCTCACGTGGGTCAGAGCAGAACTGTGCTGCATAGGGTTTTCAATGGCTGACTTTTCATAAGTAGATCATCAAGACTTTTTTCAGAGGAGCCTCTGGGTGTGCTCTAACTTTCAACCTTTCAGTTAGCTGCTGAGCATGTTAACCATTTCTACCACTCAGGGACACTCATAAGACTATACCAAAAAATAAATAAATAAATAAAATAAACTCACTGCCATGGAGTTGAATCCAACTCACAGCAACCCCTCCTTTCATTTCTGAGGCAATATCTCTATGGAAGTAGATTGCCCAACCTTCCTTCCAAGGAGTGGCTTGTGGATTTCAACCACCAACCTTCTGGTTAGCAGTCAAATGCCTTAGGCACTACACCACCAGAGCTCCCATTGTATATCTAATCTGGAAAAAAAAAAAAAAAATCCTGACTTCCAGAAGTTCCTGAAACTTTACTAATTCGATGTAGCATAGTGCTTAAGGCACTTGACTGCTCACCAGAAGGCTGGCGGTTCAAACCCTCCAGCCACTCCTCGGAAGGAAGGTTGGGCAATCCTACTTCCGTAGAGATACTGCCTCGGAAACCCAAGGAGGGGTCGCTATGAGTCGGGACCAACTCGACGGCAAACAACAGCAACAACAAGTACCTTAGAACAATCCTGTTCACATGCCTAGCTGTATTTTATTATCTGGCTCAGAACATTTTGTCTCTCTACTCAGAATCACAATGTGACCTTATCACTTAACCCTTTATTATTTAAATGAAAGCTAAACACCTTCCAGTGATGTGTCTTTTTCTATGTACATGCAGAAAAAAAACTGAACATCACTAAACCTAATTAACTTGGTGTAATTAGCTTCAGCAAATTCATCCATTTTTATCAAGCACAAAAAACTTGAAAATGCTACTGTTCTAAAGAAAACACCATACCCATCTTAGAGAGTTAGTCTAATGAAATTTGGGAGTTAGACCAAAACTTACTGCCCTAATGAGAAGGAATTTACATATCGTTTGATGCAAACCTCCCCTCTTCTATATCTTTTCCCCTTCCCTCTCTTCTCACCTATTAATTCAATTTCTATACTTCTTTTAAGACTGGGCAATCTATTTCTGTAAAGTTTACCTTCTTGGAAACCCAAAAGGGGTCACTATGAGTTGGAATTGACTCAGTGGTAGTAAGTTTGGTTTGGTTTTTATTAATGCGTCCTTTAAGGGCAATCAATATCTCATAATGTTCAATTTGTGTCCCCTTAAGAGACCGAAAAAGAGAAAATCTTTTTAAATCTCTTATCTTTTATCCTACAAAAACTAGAATTTGATGACATACATATTAGATTGGTCTCTTTGTTTCATTTCAGGATTATAAAATTTGCAGCAACAAAGATCATGTATCCCTTTAGAGTACATAACATGCCTAAGGTACTTGACTACTAACCAGAAGGCTGGAGGTTAAAACCCACCAGCCACTCCTTGGAAGGAAGGTTGGGCAGTCTACTTCCCTAGTGATACTGTTTAGGAAACCCAAGGAGGGGTCGCTATGAATCGGGTCCAACTCAAGGGCACATAACAACAACAACAACACAAGTAACCATCCATAAGGGTTATAAGAAATATTGCTTGCGTTGATTTGATATAATTGGACACAAAAATGTCCATGACTCATATTCAAAATGCTGAGAAAATTTTATATTAGCAGGAACAATAAGGCATAAAAAAATTGAAAATACATAATTTAGGAATAAACATTTTACTTAGTATATTTTGACTATAATTGTTTCAATTATTGTATTTTCAGTTTGGTCTTGAAGATACAAATCTGGATGCAAATTTATCCCGTAGATATCTTGTCAAGATCAAAGTCCTGCTATGAAGTGTATTACCATTATTCTATTTCTCCTGGAGAGAACTAATGAGAGGGCACTCCCTAGAATTTATAATGGTAAATTTCTGCAATGAAAAAATTCTTACACTGTACTTTTTTTTTCACCTCCAGAGAATATTAAATGTTCTCTCTAGAAAAGAATTTAAGTGCAAGAAACCATGAAATTTTTATCACAGAAATAACCCTCTCAGTTTGATACCACCATCATAAGGAATAGAGATTTGCTAAAACTAAAATCAAAGGTAATAGAGTGAAGAAAAATGGATGGTTTGAAATAGGATAGTACTGGTGTTTGGTCTTTGTCAGATCCCCTGTGGAATTTGTATTGGAAAGTGTTGTGAGATAAATAAGGATAGTAATGACATTTCTGTGAACCTAGGAAATTTGGAAATTAAAAGTGTAAATCAGTGAAAGGTGCAACAACTAAGGAATAATTCTCCAAGAGAATGCTAATCAAAATGCAGACACCTAAAAACTTCAAAGCTTTCTTTCTACATGGACTCAAATATCAAAATGAATCATATAAATGTAATGATATCTTTGGCATTTTTAAATTTTGAGTTATTCCAAGGAAAAATTGAAGCATAAGGTAATGATTGAAAACACAAAAATAAAAGATAACTGATGATTTTAGAAAAACAATCTTTCTTATACACATGACTCTGCAGCCCCAGAGAAAACTTGGTAGTCTAAGTGAAAATGCAAGGCAACTTCCTATCTCCCTGGACACCCTTCACTGAGGCACACTGGTCAGAAGTCACCACTCTACCTGAGAATCTCCCTCCAGAGAAACTGTCCTTGAAAACTACAATTTGTTCACATCTTTCTCAAATTTTCCCAAACGATGCAAATATACTTTTTAAGGTCCAGCACAGTTGGTTTAACTTCTGCCTGTGCCAAGGAGGTTTTGTAGAAATTACCTGTTCTGCTAAACCATACTCTATACCTTTCTGTGCAGGTATCCTAATAGTTTCAGGCTTGGTTAGTATTGACTCATGTCCTAACTGATGCTAAGCATTCAGTAAGACAACAGACAAAATTGGTATTTTCATTTGTGTTCTCTGCATAAATCCAACTCATTATAATAACTTTTGTGAAATTTTTCCTCTTTTATTTCATTGTAAAATATTTCATATATGTTACACAATTTGGAATTCCTTGGCTACACTCTAATTTTAAGATTTTTGGGAAATTCTGCTCATACTCTATTATTTGAATTAGGCCCACCAGGTGCAGAGCATACACAATAAATCATCCTTCCACCACAGTAGTCAAGAGCAGGATTCCCTAGCCGGGGACATCATGCATGCGCAATATCCCAGAATAAGCCATGTCAAGCATCCTAGCACCCCTCACAATGGATTCCATCTTTGTTCTGACAACCTTTGTGATAGAATCCATCTTGGCTACTTCCTGTGCATGCATCTGATCTTCATAACCCCACCCATTTCATGAATAAAGATGATGCCTTTCAACTGCCTAAAACCCTTTATAAACCCTAAGAAATATTTTGTTGAGAGATAGTTTGGAGGCTGTTGTTGTTGTTGTTAAGTGCTATTGAGTCGTTTCTGACTCATAGTGACCCCATGCACAGCAGAACGAAACACTGCCCGATCCTGCGCAAGCCCCACAATCCCTGCTATACTTGAGCCCATCATCACAGCCACCATGTCAATCCATCTCGTTGAAGGCCTCCCCCTCTTTCGTCAACTCTCCACCCTACCAAGCATGACATCCTTCTCCAGGGAATGGTCCCTTCTTACAACAT
>NW_006921687.1:4097610-4113967 GCF_000298275.1 Orycteropus afer afer
GTGATTCTTCTTTGTTTCCAACTTTTGCATTCCAGTTTGGAGGCTAGCATAGGCAGAAGACCCTCTTTGTCTCTTCCTCACAAGCTCTATCCTTTATCTTTAATAAACTTTGTTTCATGTGGACATTCTGTCTCTCCTGTTCAATTCTTTGTCAGTAGGGTATCAGGACCCCCAGTAACAATATGATTAAAAATTTCTAAAAAGATCCTTCAGGCCTCCATCAATAACAGATAATCAAAGTTGACATTTAGGCAAAAATCAATGCCATAACTGGAACATGGGTGAGGAAAGAGCACATTACAAACCAAAAACCGAACTCTCTGCCACTGAGTTGATTCCAACTTATAGTGACCCGATAGGGCAGAGGAGAACTGCCTCACAGGATTCCCAAGGCTGTAAATCTTTACAGAACGAGACTGCCTCATCTTTCTCCTGAATGTATCTAGTAGGTTTGAACCATTGACTTTTCAGTTGGCAGACAAATGCCTCAACCACTGTACCACCAGAGCTCCTGTTCTTGTTGTTGTTATATGCCCTTGAGTGGGAACCTACTCATAGCGACCCCTCCTTGGGTTTCTGAGGAGGTATCACTATGGAAGCAGATTGCCCAATCTTCCTTCAGAGGAGTGGCTGGTGGGTTTGAACTGACAGCCTTCTGCTTAGCAGTAAAATGCCTTAGGCACTATCCACCAGAACTGCCATAGAGCAAACTACACTAGGAAAATAATCTCATATCAAATAAACAGTATTGGAGAAAAAAAGTTACACCAGGAGAACCAATCCCAGAATGCACTACTTTACTGTTGCAGAGTAAATCAGTTTAAAAAAAAAAAAAAAAAACAGCTCAAACATTACAATAAATTGGAATAAAAACTAAAATCTAAAACAATGTTGGGAAGGCACTTGAGGGAGGAGCCAACATAGGCATATAAACAGGAAGTGAGCTAACTGCAGATATTGAGTTTGGAGGCCCCAGTGGCAGTATATCTTTTCATTTAATTTGGCAATCTCTGGTCATTTTGAAAGCAGCAACAGAAGACTGAGTATTGACCAGATATGCAGCTGGCTTGGATGACTTCATGGTTTTCTTGTCTGGAGCCAGAATTTATATTTAAATTTGGGGGTGTCTTCAATTTATATTTAAATTTGGGGGTGTCAGAGGGAATTGAATAGTCTCAGATTCAGTGCCTAAAGATGTAAAGTGGGAATCACAAAAGCTATTACATTTTCTGAAGGTCAAAATGCCTATGATCTTTTTCATAAATTTTATATTTGAGAATTATACAATACAAAATGCCCAAGAAAGCAGGAAAAGAACGAATTATTATAATCTCAAAGGAGTTCTGGTGGTGCAGCTGTTAAAGCACTCATCTGCTAATAGAAAGCTCAGTGGTTCAAACCCACCAGTCTCTTCACAGGAAAAAGATGGGGCAGTCTACTTCCATAAAGATTATATTGTTGTTGTTGTTGTTGTTATGTGCCGTCCAGACGACCCCAACTCATAGCGACCCCTCCTTGGGTTTCCGAGGCAGTATCACTACGGAAGTAGATTGCCCCATCTTCCTTCGGAGGAGTGGCTAGTGGGTTTGAACTGCCAGTCTTCTGGTTAGCAGTCAAGTGCCTTAGGTACTATGCTATTAGGAGGGAATTCTACTCTGTCCTATAGGGTTACTATGAGTCAGAATCCACAGGAAGGCAACATTTTTGTTTTGTATTTTCAATAATTTCAAAGTGTCTATTGGAGCTCTGGTAGCGTAATGCCTAAGGCACTTGACTGCTAACCAGAAGGCTGGCGGTTCAAACCCACCAGTAATTCCTTGGAGGGAAGATGGGGCAATCTGCTTCCGCAGGATACTGCCTCGGAAACCCAAGGAGGGGTCACTATGAGTCGGGTCCAACTTGACGGCACATAACGACAACACTGATTTAAAATAATTTTGTTACATTTTAAACTCTATTTGATCATCACACTGTTTATGGGTATCAAACCTCTCAAATAAGTATGCTTTGAATTAAACTACTTTGACAGTCTCATCCAAAAAGTTTACTAATTTTTTTTTAATTTAATATCAGCCTTAAAAAGGATTTTTGGGGAAAGATTATTAGTAATAGCACTGGATAGTACTGTTATTATTTTAAGAATATTAAATCAATATGTTACAAAAGTAAATATTACATTCTTAAACACTTTGGTATTCTCAGATTAGTTCATATATATAGTGAAGCAATTAATATAATGTCTTCTACTAATATTATTTGTTTCAAAAAACTATATTTCTGGAGGTAAAAAGAACAAAATAATAAAAAGGATTCAACATATATAAACATTTATGACTTCTATTATCTTTCTTGAATGACTGCTATGAGTCAGACTTTCCTTGTTGTTGTTGTTGTTATTTGCCGTCGAGTCGGCCCCGACTCATAACGACCCTCCTTGGGTTTCCGAGGCAGTATCACTACGGAAGTAGGATTGCCCAACCTTCCTTCCGAGGAGTGGCTGGTGGATTGAACCGCCAGCCTTCTGGTTAGCAGTCAAGTGCCTTAGGCACTATGCTACCAGAGCTCATTAGGTGTTAAGAAATATCAATAAACAATACAGAAAAACTCACCATGGACAAAAAGTTTACATTCGTGTCTGAGGTAGAAAGATCAGTAAAAAAATAAATATAAAAGATACTGTCAGATTGTGATAAAAGCTAAAATGTGTTAAAATAATCAAAAATCAAAGAAACTGAAACATAAGGGTAATTATAAGCAGTTACATATATGCATATAGGGATACCATTTTGATTTCAAAAGAAGAAGAAAATGGCTCATAAAGTAGGCTGGTTATAATGAAGCTTTAAGAGTAAAGGAAAAAGAAAAATAGAAAATCAACTATTGACTAATCTCAACATGATTGATTGAACCCTGCCCTCCTCCTTTTACTGAGAGCACCTGATGATATTTAGTCATAATGGGTCTCTGGCCATCTACCCACTGGCATTAAGTAAGCCTGACTTCTACCAGGAAACAAAATATTAGCAATTTTGGGAGAAAAAAGTTGCTGGCAGGATTTGGTTAGTTTAACATTTGATTTCGTGGATAAGAAAAGAACTAAAATCAAAGTAAGATGTGTGTTATTAATTTTTCTCTGACAGATGAAAATCAACAAGGTGATATGAGAAGGAGTAAATAAGGGGGCTTACTTTTAGTAAAATGATCAAGGAATAACTTTTTGAGGGAGGTACATTTAGGATAAGATTTAAAGGACGAGAAGAGAGCAAGCAAGTCAAGAGCTGGGAGGACAGTAGGCAGACAGCAAATGCCAGTTCCAGGCGGCAGCAAAGAGACTGCTGTGTTGGAGGAAACTGAAGATCTATAAGGTGTGTCTGAAGTGAAGTGAAAGGGATAGAGTAGTTTGAGATTATATTGGCATCACAATGAGGAGGGCAAGCAGGAATGAGAATGTCTGAAAAGGAGTTTATTATCCAAGTGCTATCAGGACCCAGAAGTTTTCATCAGAAGCCTGACATGTCATTCACATTTTTGATAAATCTCAAAGCCTTCCCTGCTTCTTCCTTCCCTCAAATAACTCCTCCCTCTCAGGAAATGGTCAATCCAGTGATAGTAAGAAACTGGAAGCATTACCAGTTGAATAAACAATGTAACTCCATGAGTCTGGCCTTGGCCTTGTCTTCTGTGAGAAAATTACAAAAAAAAAGCATGCTGTTTCCTCTATCAAAACTGTTAGCCTTTTGGCATGAAAGGATTACAAATCCAGAGGATTATAAAATAAAGTATCACAGTGATTCTTGAGAAAGTTCAGTCAGTCAGTCATTTTTTCAACAAAATATCACCACATAGCAGTGTTCCACGTGTCCTCTGAGGGCAATTAACACCTTAACATGTATGCCCTGTACTCTACCTCCAGAATAGGCTGGCTACAAGCTTTTAATACAGATGTCAAAAGTCAAATGCCTAAAAGGAGCCAGGAAAGGAATATAAGAGATTAAACCACCACTTTCCCAAGAATCATTGTAATATCCTATTTTTATAATCCTCTGAGTGTGGAATTTGTAATCCTTTCCAAGGTAGGGACTGCAGCAAACTCTAAATCATTTAAAGAGGTAGGATTACTTGGTGAGTAGCAACTGGGATCTTAAAAGTTTACAAGCAGCCATCTAGATGCAACGATGGGTCTCTCCTTGTCCAAAGCAAAGAAGAATGAAGAAATGCATGGAAAAAATAAGTCAAAGTGACCATGCGATCCTTAGCCTGTATGACTATGAGACCAGAAGAACTAGATGGTACCCAGATACCACTGTCAACCACTCACAGAGGGATCTATGTGGGAGATTCTGGATAGAGTGGGAGAACAATGTGGAAAAAAACTCAAAATCATTAAAAAAAAAGACCAGGTTTGCTGGTCTGATAGAGCCTGATGGAACCACTGAGACTATGGCCCCTAGCTGTCTGTAATTGAACCCACTCCTGTGGCTCCCAGCCAAACAAAAGACAGGCATATGAACTGAACATTTACATCAGGTAGATACACTCCTTGGAGAGATCAATCATGGGAGAATAGAAGGGCTGTGTATGCACAGGGCAACAGCTAGGGGGGCTGGAGTGCATGGGAGGGAAGGACAGGGAAGAGGTAACTATGGGGAGGAAGTGGGAGGGGAGCTGTTGCATTGTAGAAAATTGCAGTCAATGTCATGAGACAAAGTATATGTGAGCTGCTGTATGGAAAATGAATTTGCTCTATAAACTTTCACCCAAATTACGATAAAAATTAAAAAATAAAATAAATAAAGAGGTAGGATTATAGGCCCAGATTAGCTCAATCTTCCGTATTTTAAAGAAAAGTCAGTATCTCTATGTTAAAAATTAGCCATTATTTGAAATTTGTTTAAATCACTGTCTGGGCTAAAGTTTAAAAGAAATGATAATGATAGTAGCAATCTTACAGCCTGAACCTGACCCGTCAAGAAAGAGTTTACAAATTCACCCTTAAAGTGCCTTTGGAAGTTCACACCAATTTAAATCTGTTCAGGCCTCCTACTGTTACCTGGAACACCAACAGAGTCTGCTAAGATTTAGACAAACTTCTCAGAAGCTCCAGTAAACAATACATTGGTAAACCGAAAGAATTTTAATATTAAGGATTTTTATTTTTTTAAGGAATGCAATAAGCATAACAAAGGAAAAATGAAAGAGAATGAACGAGTCAGAACTAGAACCACAGTGAAAAACAGACTAAAATAGGGAAATGTACAATGGAATCACAGAAAGTAGAAAAGTAACAACTGCAAAGTAAGAGGATGAAAGTAATGCAGGGAAAGCAGAAAGCACATAATATTCTAGTGACTTGTGTAGGAAATGGGAAGAATGGAGTTGGAGTAGAGAATTCCCATTAATCATAGTGAAGTTATACATGAGACTGAAAAGTAGGCCCATAAGGATGTAACAGGAGGTTTTGTCAGGAGGCAGGAGAAAGATGTGGCAGTCTGTTTCTATAAAGATTTATATATAGCCTTAGAAATGCTACAGGGCAGTTCTATTCTGTCCTACAGGGTCGCTATGAGCAGGGATTGACTGGATGGCAGTGGGCTTGGTTGAAAAGAAAAGGTAAGAAATATGATCAACTGAATATGAGATATAATGAACTTTTTGAGAATAGCTAAATGAAAGTATTTGTCTACTATAAAGAGTTGAGATTTGAAGAGAATAGTACTTCTTCACATTATAACACAATTATACTAAAGAAAAAATTTTATAAGCTATTTTCATGGTCCATTCTACTACAACTAGCACATAGGAAAGAATATGATGAAATGAGGAACTGCTCCCTTGAAAATTATGATTGCTGGAGAGGTAAGGAAGGGGCTCACAGGTGTGCTACCAGTGTATTGTTTCACAGTAATGGTGATGGCTCATGTCTGTGTGAGAGAAGACATGATTAAAAACTACTCTGGAGAACAATAGCAACCACCCGATTCCAAATAATAGCAACCACTTGATTTCCAGATGACCTCTTATAAAATATAAAAAATTGATAATAAGAGTAAATAAAATGCCACAATTTCCTACTCTGATAAAATAAGCATGAAATATTTTAGTGTAAAGGGTAACTTACCCTTAAATTGTTCAAAGGAAAAAGCCCTATGCCCTTCAAAGTATGGTCATTCACTCAGGGATTTATTATCATCTGTCACATATTCCTTATTCAACATTATATCCCCAAATAGAATGCCTGTTATTTAACATAACACATGCTTAATAGATACAATCAAATAAAACTGGGGTATCTTATCACATTCAAATGATCTATAGAGGTCCATCTCATTAAATACTGAGAAATAATCTACTTATCTATATAGAGTTGCTCTGAGTCAGAATCACCTAGAGGGAAATGGGTTTGATTTGGATTTCTGGTATACTGCAGGTCACTTAAGGAAGTTGAAATTAAATTGCATTTCACATTATAGAGTAAAATTTTCTAAATATGATTGACTCCTCAAAGTTTCACTTCAAATAGCAGCTATTCACATCTCTTAGATTTTTTCTATTTGTAAAATTTAACAGAACCCCTGACTTTCTTTGGAAGCTCTGGTGGCTTAGTGCCTATGGCAATTGACTGCTAACCAAAAGACTGGCAGTTCTGAATTTCTTTGTACTTGTCTTTCCCTTTTCAGACCAATACCTTCTAATCTCTTCTCTAAGTATCTTCTTGCCATTTCCTGTATCAATTATCAGAGCACATCTTCCAGTTCTCTCTATTCCTGTACATAACTGATACATGAAAGTCTTATAAGCACAACAGTGGAGCTCTGGTGATAAAGTGGTTAAGCCATTTGGCTGCTAACCAGAAGGCTGGTGGTTCAAACCCACTAGCTGCTCTTCAGAAGAAAGATGAGGCAGTCTGTTTCCGTAAATATTTACAGCCTTGGAAACCCAATGGTGGTCACTATGAGTCGGCATCGACTCCATGGCAGTGAGTTTGGTTTTGGTTTTGGAGGCACAACAAAGACTTTAAGCTGACCAAGCAGCAAGTTATCCTTGAGAAAGGCAGAGGGAGTCAGGGGAAGGGTTGGATATGAAAAGTAAATGTTGTTGTTGTGCTGTTATGTGCCGTCAAGTTGGACCCGACTCATAGCTACCCCTCCTTGGGTTTCCAAGGCAGTATCGCTATGGAAGTAGATTGCCCAACCTTCCTTCTGAGGAGTGGCTGGTGGATTTGAACCGCCAGCCTACTGGTTAGCACTCAAGTGCCTTAGGCACTATGCTACCAGAAAAATAAAAGGAAAAATACTTTTTTTTTTTTTAACTTCTCTAACATAGATGTTCATTGAATAAATGCAAGAGACTCCTCTGCTTCTTCTTCAAAAGGAAACTCCTAATACAGTCAGGGAGTCTAGACTCTAGACAAGCAAACACATAAACAAATTCTGGTTCATGTAGTAATAGAACACATATAAGGATTTTTATTGGTGTGATGAGCATATATGCCCAAGACAATATTGGTGCATAACTGTGTGCTAGTCATACTCAAATGTATCAGTTTGCATTGTATATGTTTGTATTTTATATTTTAAAAATTGCATGTTTGCCATATCCATCACAGAGTAGAATAAGAGCTAACTTTGAGATTAGAGAAGCTGCTTTTCAAAAACATAGTTAGTCTACATTTAACCAGGAGCTACAATAATCCTGTCTCCCGGAGAGAAACTATTCAGGAGAGATATCTGCTACCCCAAAGCTGTTTTTATTTAGCCCAAGGCCATCAAGTCAATTCTGACTTATAGCAACCCTATAGGATAGAGAGCTGTCCCATAGAGTTTCCAAGGCTGTAAATCTTTTGCAAGCAGACTGCCTCATCTTTCACCCATGAAGTGACTAGTGGACTCAAACCACCAACTTTTTAGTTAGCAGGTAAATTCCTCAACCATTGCACCACCAGAACTCTCTTGTTATTATTCAAAGGGGCTTCCTTTAAGCAGTACTACTAGTTAGGGTTCTAGAAAAACAAAAACAAAAACAATAAAAACCCCTGCATCTACCATAATCTGTCCAAACACCAAAACCCCTCATTATTTTGAGTTCTTGGGACTAGGCTAGCAGCCTACCATCCAAGCTGATGTACTAGCTTCTGCAACATTGTGAGCCAGCAGGCTGTCATCTGACCTGCCATTTGGGGTTCATCAGCCCCTGCAACGTTGTGAGTGAGGAAAATTCTCCAGACTGATGCCTGACCACAGATTTGGGACTTGCCAGCATCCACAACTGTGTGATCCATTTCCTTGGCAGTTCATAAGATCTGTGACAAGTTGCAGTGAATTACAGAAACCTAAGATGAGAAAGAAAGTACTGAGGAAGGGGAAGTAGTTGATGTTAGAGATGATGGAGTGATATAGTAGTTTGGAAAAGTTGGATATTTGGGACATTATCAACCTCCACCTCATAGGGACCAGCCTTGTGCTGATCCTTCTAAAAGAAATTATTCATGCAAATGTCAAATCATTGTATTTACAGAATGGTCAAAGAAATCAACAATAAATGTTTTGAAAGCAAAGGTTCCAAATCAGAAAAAGCTTACTTTATACACATGAACCTATTTTGTAGATAATAAGTGGACATTTTAAAAAAATGAAAAAACAAACCTTTACGGAAGGGAATATTAGCACTTTCAAAAAATAGAAACCAAGAGTAAAAAAAAGGTAAGTAATTTTTAGAGCTTCTTTCACTGTCCTTCGACCTTTGGATGATGTATTCCTTGCCTCGGTCATTAGGTACAGACAACCAATTAAATGAGTAAACATTTCTCTTTGAGAATTAGAAATGTTCAATTAGGTGACTAATTGGAATGTCCAACAAAGCTTCTTACAGTTCTATTCTATTGAATGGCATAAATTTGAATTGACCAATGCCAAAATTGCCGTACAAAGAATATATGGCCTTTTAAAAACACAGTTGTAAAGGCCCATTTAAAAAAAACAAAAACAACTAAGGGCTGGCTCCAGGTAATGGTGATAATAGAATCAGAATGCAACCAAAAATTAATGTGGTCCACTGAAAATTGATGAGTTGTGCATTATTATGTACTATATAATCCTGGAAAACTTAAAAGAGTGAATTTGACAGGCCAGCATTCAGGTTCTTTTTACAGGAAAACTTGTCTACAATCCTTTTCATCTAGCAAAGTATTCTTGGACTTTACTTTTTATTTTACATATTTGAAGGTAACCATGATGATTATATGATCCGTAACTGTGCAATCTAATGTGTAGGTTCTTATTTCTCATATAATGTCAGAGGGACCTGTGTTATAAGGTTGATAGCTATCTTATTGCTTATACATCCTCATTTTTTCAGTTTGCAGGCTCTAAGATCATTTTTATGATGAAGAGATTTACAAAATGTCATCAATTTATGTATTATGATTTCTCTAGAAAATATACACATTCAGTTTGATTAGGTTTGTATTTCTCAGATCCTTCTCTCAATCTGTTAGCACTTTAACTTTGTCTACTATAATAATACTATTTTCTCATCTTTTATTTAGGAGCTCTGGTGCCATAGGAAAAAAAAAAAAAGCCCCAAATGCCAAAGGTTTATTTTTTCAAATATGTTAATGTCAAAATTATTATCATATAATTAAACACAATTACAGTTAATGTTTCTTTATTCAATATTCTTAAATATATTTAAGCTTCACCAATCTGTATTTTGGTGTTTCAAAAACTTTTTTTTTCCCCTGGCATAAAATCATTGTCATGTATATGAAAACGTATACATTTTTGTGGATGATATATAAAACCTACATCAAAAAAAAAAGAAAGAAAGAAAAGAAAACTCAAACTCACCATCGATTCAGATCCGACTAATAGCGACCCCTCCTTAGGTTTCTGAGGTGGTATCACTACGGAAGTAGACTGCTCAATCTTCCTTCCGAGGAGTAGCTGGTGGGTATGAACTGCCAGCCTTTTGGTTAGCAGTCAAATGCCTTAGGCACTATGCCTCCAGAGCTCCTTGAAAACTACACAGAATGTTGGTTTTGTGTTGTTGTTTTTAGGTGCCATCGAATTGTCTCCAAATCACAGCGACATAATGTACAACAGAGTAAAACACTGCCCAGTCCTGTGCCAGCCTCACGATCCCTACTAGACTTGAGCCCATTGCTGCAGCCAGTGTCAATCCATCTTGTTGAGGGCTTTCCCCTCTTTTGTTGACCCTCTACTTTACCAAGCATGACATCCTTCTCCAGGGAATAGTCCTTTCTGACAACATGACCAAAGTAGGTGAGATGAAGTCTGGGCATTCTCACTTCCAAGGAGCATTCTGGATGCACTTCTTCTAGGGCAGATTTGTTAGTTCTTTCAGCAGCCCACAGTATTTTCAGCATTCTTCACCAACACCACAACTTAAAAGCATCAACTCTTCTTCAGTCTTCCTTATTCATTGTCCAGCTTTCACATGCATATGAGGCAACTGAAAATACCATGGCTTGGATTAGGCAAATCTTAGTCTTCAAAGAGGTATCTTTCCTCTTCAGCACTTGAAAGAGGTCTTTTGCAACAGATTTCCCCAGTGCGATACATCTTTTGATGTCTTGACTGCTGCTTCCACTGGCATTGATTATAGAAACAAGTAATATGAAATCTTTGACAACTTCAATCTTTTCTTCTTCTATAGTTATGCTGCTTATTGGTCTAGTTGTGGGGATTTTTGTTTTCTTTATATTGAGGTGTAATCCATGCTGCAGACCATAGTCTTTATTCTTCATCAGTAAGTGCTCCAAGTTATCCTCACTTTCAGCAAGCAAAGTTGTGTCATCTGCATGTCTCAAGTTGTTAATGAGCCTTCCTCCCATCATGATGCCACATTCTTTTTCATACAGTCATTGTGTTGTGTGATGCTTTCATACAAATTTTAAATAAATTCTTAAAATGTCTAATTTGTACTTAAACCAAACCAAACCAAAATCACTGCCATCGTGTTGATTCCAACTCATGGTGACCCCCACTGGGTTTCCAGGGCTGCAAATCTTCACAGAAGTAGATTGCCCAATCTTCCTTCTGTGGAGCAGCTGGTGGGTTTGAACTTCTGACCTTCTGGTTAGCAGCCAAATGCCTTATCCACTATACCACTAAGCCCACAGTATATGTTGAAATCACATTAGTCATGATACATTAAGCTACATTTTGATTCAAAAAAGGAAGAAAGAAACCTCAAATCTTAGGGGTTTAACCCAATAAAAGTCTATTTTACGTTCACATTAAGTCCAATGTGAGATGCACACTGCTCTTCCATCTTGTAGCTTCTTTTGCCAACATGTGGTTTCCAAAGTTCCCACTTCAGAAGACAGAGCTGAAAAATTATTGTAGGAGCTGTTTTTAAGGAATAGACCTGGGTGTGACCTATCTCTAGCAATTGGCCAGAATCCAATCATATGGTCCCTATATAATTACAAGTAAACCTGGAAAATATTGTGTTCTTCTTTGCTCAGGAAGAAGAAAATAGAACTGCCCCTTTCACAAAGTCTTCAGTAGAGCCATAGAAAACAAGGATGCTTTTGTAAACTATGCATAATTTGAATGGGTTTCAAGCTAGACTGATGAAGATAATGATAGAGTCATGAAGATAATGAACCTAAACGTAAATGTATACACTAAAAATTAACCTCTTGATTTATAAAGTAAATGAAAAATATCACATGTCCTTTCTCTGGAAAGTAGAGCTGACTGATGTGGCACTAAATTATTTCATCTACTTCTTCCAATGAGAAGAAGGCTCATAATTTTGGAAAGATTCTTTCTTATGTGAATTATATTCTACCAAAATTCATATGCCACCATTATCCTAAAGCATATTTCCCTGCTAGTGTCTACACTTATTGCTTACCATGTGTGCTATCTATATTGATAAGTAGTTGAATATCACCATTGAAGTATTCACACATTTTTACACACTCACACACACACAGGCATATGTCTGCTTATATTCATGCAAGTGCACACACACACTATGGCCATCATCAATTTCTTTCCCTCTTCTTTCCTTCTTCTTCCTCTGCTTTATTATATATGTTTGCTTGTTTTCTTTGTTTCTTTGATACTGATGCATTCCCAGCGAGGAGGGCAGGGTCTGCCAGCTAGAGTTTGCTAAATAGTTAATAAATGCACAAATGTAGGGATCCTACATTTGCTTCAATGTCAAAGAAGGTAAATATCTCTCTATGAACCCTTTCTATCATTTGTAAAAGAAAGTAAGAATCTTTGCCTTCTAATATTCTTTAGAAATGTATAAGATTCTATGAAAAACTATGACATTTATAACTGTAAAATAATCTATGTAATATGACTCCTGATTTTATTGACAAGAAACTAAGTTTTTGAGAGTTGAAATAATTTTCCCACAGCTGGTATTGCTCATTTAGCATGTATGCAAACTTATGTATGTTACTTACATGAGAGAATAATCCTTTGTTTCTTTTTTACTTTCCATAACTGCTTTTAACTTTCTCATCAGTACCAACCCTCTGGAAGGTGGATGAAGGAGTGGAAGGTCATAAGGGGTGGAAAGAGCACCTAAATTTGCCAACTAATAATAATTCACCTTGAGAAGGAAGATTGGGCTATCTACTTCTGTAGAGAAACCACCTCAGAAGCCCAATGGGGGGTTGCTATGAGTCGTAATCCACTCAACAGCAGTGAGTTTGGGGTTTTTCATGTTTTGTTTTGTTTTGTTTTGTTTTCTGGTGTTCTTCAATTTAGTTTAAACAGTTTTGTAGGAAACTCAGTCTTGTTCATGTAAATACTAGTTCTTTAGACTTCCCTTCTTCTCCTGCTGATCCTAAAAAGGTCATCTTGATCCAGGGAAGGGCTTAAGAAACTTTTGGGTGATGGAGAAGGCAATGTCAAATAATGATTTATCTGTGATCCTTTCTAGATGTCTGCAGTTTCTTGGAGGACTGATACTCTTAAAGTTACTTCTTATTCTAAACTCCCTCTTCCATTGAATCAGTCAAATTATAGATTATTTCACTGCCTACATGGGAAATCTCTTTCCCACATTATTTCTACCAAGATATTAAACCCAGCCTATGCCTCCATTTCCACACTTACCTAAAGTATCAAAGTATGGATAAGGCATTTTCGTTTGAGGGAAACAGAGTTATTTACACTATAACATTCATGCAACCTTGAATTGAATAGTAGTTATCACTGCTCAAAATATCAAAGTATCTTTAATTATTAACAGTTTTACCATCTTAGTTTTCCTCTGGCCCATCTCAAATCTTTGTCTCATCTTCTCTCACTTAGATCTTTGGAAATATTACAGCTTCTCATAGTTTTTTGCAGAACAATGACATTATTTTCAGTCAAGAACTAAATAAGTTTCAGGCCCACCTTCTCATATCCAGATTTATCAGCTGACCAATACAACAAGGTGTTCTTTATTTAATAGGACCCATCCTCCTTAGGAGGCAGTGGTCACTTTAGTCTCCATTATAGGTGAGCACAGAAAAGCTCTTATAGACATTTGGAAGTAAGACATGGTTATACTCCAACAGAGATGAGCTCTAAAATGCCTTCTAGATTTACTTGATATTATTTTGCTCATAAAACTCAGTAAAAATCATTTTTTAAATAATATCCAATTAACTCTAACAAATACTCTATGTGTTAAGTACTTTATATTTTGTCATCTCCTCTGCTACATTAGGTTACAAAGAAGTATTCATTATGGTTCTTATCAAAATAGTTTAAGACTTTGTTGTATTAAAAAAAAATACAAAAACATATTCCAATATTAAGTCAAGATCTATAGCATAGATAAGTTCTTTTGAAGTTCAAAGGAGAGAGTAACATGAGTTGCAATGTTTTGTCTGGGAGTAATAATGCCCAGATATACTAAGGGGTTTAATTTGAATCAGAAGTTTCTTTGAAATTAAATGTCTTTACCATTTTTGGTATCCAGTCTGGTATTTAAAAAAAATAAACAAATAACTCCAAGGATTAACCAAATCCAAAATACGAGAGGTAAAAGCATGGGAAAAGTAAGGATCATGATTCAAGCCCTAGCTTATGGATACAAGAAGTCTGATCCTAAAAAAAAAAAAAAAAGTGTTAGGAATGCAGAGTAGGTCTCCTTTGCCCCTCTCACCTTCCAAACAGCCTTCAGATTTAACAATAAGCCTGAGAGTATTGGTCCAGGTGACAAGTAGATCTGAACAGGGATTTGATTCTTATAGTGTCATGAAAGCTTCAGGTTTCTAGTCTCCTTATCAACACACAGAAGCCAACTGCTTTGCTTTGGTTTCAGAGTTCATGAAAGACTTGACACAGAAAGTGAAAACTCAAACTAACTAGCTTTATTCAAGGCTAAGTCCAGAATAGAAGTTGATAATTTTAGGAGAAAGGTTGTATGTAAAAGAATTGCAACTATTTGCTTTTGGTCAAACTGATCAAGTATAGTCAGTTTACATATAGTTCAACTCACATATATGCAAATCAACAGTAATCAAAAATGATTCTGAAACCACATATGAAAAAGAATGAAATGCCTCTTTCCCTCCTACTACTGCCTCCTACTGCCAAGTTGCCTTAAGAAAGTTTAATTATTTCAAATTCAAGACCTTTAAACTTTAAGATAACTTTTTTTATGAAACAAGAGAACCTACGTCTTTTAATTACTTTGCTGACACACTGCTAAAATAAGACATTGCATATATTTATTCAAATTGAGTCAATCATAGGCTGCCAAAACAAGGTGAGCAATGGCATGTCATCCAGAAAAATGCAGAACTTAAAAAAGACAACTAAGCTTTATTAACACAAACTTTTTAATAGACTAATTTTATTTGTACTTTTCTATAAAATCTACTTTATCCTCCAAATGTTGAACAGAAATTGGTCATAAACTTTCTGAAATATTAATAGCCAGCATTAATTGAATCTTTGCTTTGTGGCAAGCACTCAAAACATAAACTCACTGCCGTTGAGTCAGATCCGACTGAAGCAACCCCTCTGTGGGTTTCCGAGGTGGCATCACTACTAAAGTAGATATTCCAATCTTCCTTCCAAGGAGTGGCTGGTGGGTTTGAACCACCAGCCTTGTGGTCAGCAGTCAAATGCCTTAGGCACTATGCCACCAGAGTTTCTGTGGCAAGCACTATACAAAAATATTTTATAGGTGCTCTGGTAGCATAGTGCCTAAGACACTTGACTGCTAAACAGAAGGCTAGCAGTGCAAACCCACCAGCCACTCCTCAGAAGGAATATTGGGCCATCTACTTCTGTAGTTATACCACCTTGGAAACCCAAGGAGGGGTTGCTATGAATCCGGTCCAACTCTACTAACAACAACAACAACTAGCATTAAAAAGTAGGGACAAGAGAGGTTCCGGCAAGATGGCAGACTAGTCAGAAAGACTACACAGACTCTCTTCAACAAAGAAAAGGGAAACCAATTAACACAGACACAGAAGATAACCTTGGACCCCTGAGCCTTGAAGGGAAGGATATAGAAGTGGACTAAACCCCAACTAGCAGAAGAATTTGCGTGAAAATACCAGAAAAGGAGACATACGGAGCTGCGGTCTGGCAAGGATGCTGAGCAATCCTGACGGCACAGATAGCTTGGAGATTCCTGAGTGCTGGTAGGACCTAAGAATTAACCTAAAAATCACCCTGCTGGCCAGGGACTGCACAGAGGACTATGCATGGTGGCTGGGGAACAAATGGAGAAGGTGAAGAGAAAGGTGGGCTGAATTGTGGACTTTTGCCAGTCCGGAGGACACCGCCATTTTGAAGGTTTAGGCTTGACTATTTTGGATATTTAAAGAGACAGTGTTCTCGCAGATTTCTGGGGCTTAGGAACACATTCTGCTTTCCAGCAACCCCAAGGACACTCAGGGCCTGCAAGACTGAAAAGGTATGACATTCTTCTTGTTACTACACCCTACACCCGCTTGGTGAACAGAGGTGTGGCCATCCCCCACTCCCACCTACCTTCTGGGCTTACAGGAACTTCATCACAGTCTGTGTGCTCAGACAGAGCCTGGGTGCCCTACCCTCTCCTCCACCAATTTTTTTTTCTTTTTTCTCTTTTTTTATATTTATTTTTTTCCTATTTGCTTTCTTTTTTTCTGGTGATTAGTTTGTTTGTATTTGTCTGTTTTAAAACAACTAATATTATTAATATTTTGTCCTTTTTATTATCATTCTTAATCTTCCCCTACCAGGTCCTAGTTTTCAGCACTTTTTCTTTTCCCTATGCCTGCTTGAAATTTTTTTTCCCCCATATTTAAGGGTTTTTTTCTTCTCCCCCTTTTTTCTCATGATTAACCCCATTCCTTGTTTTTCTTTTTGCA
>NW_006921687.1:4120924-4132257 GCF_000298275.1 Orycteropus afer afer
AAAAAAAAAAAAAAGTAGGGACAAGTGCCCATGAAATTTGATATTTCTAAGAAAAAACATATGGTCACAGTAAAGGAGTACTTGTAGGAGATGAGTTATATAGATAAGTCATACTTCTCAGATAATAAAAACTGCTAAAATCTCCATTGAAATTTTTTTTTATAGGTTTTTCTTGGGGGGGGGGTGGAGCTCTCAGCCTACAAAAATACTAATGTGGAAACCCATGAATCAGTAAACTTGCCAGTAAAGATGGCTGTTTCATAAACCCAGAAGTGTCAACTGATATTCAGTCTTCTGTTGCCTATCCACATGCCTATCAAAGTGCATGAAATCCAAGAGAGGAGCCATTCAAACACTCACACCTTCTTTGTCTTTTTAGCATTGTTCATTAGATTATTAATTTATTGAAGTATGCTTATATTTTCATTCGTTTCAGACAAAGGTTGATTGCAGACTGCTTGGAGCAAGATCTATATTGCAACTATTTCCAGTGACTAATATCTCGCACAGAACCCTGGTGATATAGAACCCTGGTTAAGTGTTCAGTTGTTAACCAAAATGTCAGTTGTTCAAACCTACTACCAGCTCTACAAGAGAAAAGAACTAGCCATCTACTCACCTAAAGATTAAAGCTAGGAAATCTTATGGGGCAGTTATTTTTATCCTATAGGAATGCTATGACTCAGAATCAACTCAACTGCACACAACAAAAACAGCAACAACAATATCTAACTGCCCATCACCTATCATAAGTCAGATATGTTAATTGCTTCTTGAATCTGTCTTACAAAATATGCTCTGCTTAAACAACCATTCTTTAGTCAAATGCAGTGTATGCACATGTCCTTTTTCTCTTAGCTTTTGGCAGCTTAATTGCAAGACTGTCAAAAAGATCACAGCAAAAATCTATTCATTTCTCATCATTCTCATTCAAATTTGTCTTTGAATAGTACTTTTGAATTTGTTAACTAGGAGAAAGATTATGTAAAATATATGTCTTTATAGTATGAATAACAATCCATATATTTGTTTTTATTAAGGTTCAATATAAAGTTTGTGGACAGAATAGAACATCTAAAAAAAAAAAAAAACCACTGCTGTTGAGTTGATTACAACTCAGAGACCCCTCCTTGGTATCCCTACAGAAGAAGATCGCCCAATCTTCCTTCCGAGGAGTGGCTGGTGGGTTTGAACAGCCAGCCTTCTGCTTAGTAGGCAAATGCCTTAGGCACTATGCCACCAGAGCTCCCAACATAGAACATTTAAATCTTATAAATACTGAGACTAATTTTTAATAAAATATTCATTCTTAAGTCAGATGGCAATATATACCCCCCAATGTGTTCTAAATTTGTTTTTTATTTAACTACTATGGTAGTAAAAAAGGAGCTCTGGTGGCATAGTGCCCAAGGCATTTGACTGCTAACCAGAAGGTTGGGGGTTGAAATCCACCAGCCACTCCACAGAAGGAAGACTAGACAATCTACTTCTGTAAAGATTTACCACTTTGGAAACCCAAAGGGGGTCACTATGAGTTGGAATTGACTGGATGGTAGTGAGTTTGGTTTGGTTTTGGATGGTAGTAAAGGCTGTGTGTCAAATTGGTTGGGCTGTGGTTCTGAGTGGCTTGGCAGCTGGATGTAATTCCCTATGATGAGATTGTAATCACCTCCATGGTAGAATCTGCTTTGAGACATCAATCAGCATAAAAGGAGTTGCATTGGGGATGTGGCCTACTTCCAATACATAAGGAGAAGCTTTGGGAAAAGTCTAGCTTTCTGTCACATTTTGTCATGCCATGTTGCCTGCCAATCTTAGGATTGTTCCTGGACTTGAACTAGTGACCTGCTGTGTTGCTTGCTGATGCTGGAATTATGCCATTTTACCTGCCAACCTTGGGTTTGTCAACCTCAGCAGAAGTCTGAGTTAGAAGTCTAGCTCCAGTGGGCCTGGAAAAACAGGCAAAGCTGAAGCCCAAAGTTGAGGGGCATTCACCCAGCCCCTAAAGTCAGTATTCTGATTTTGGACTTCTAGCCTCCTAAACTGAAAGAAAATAAATCCCTGTTTGTTAAGCCATCCATTTGTGGTATTTCTGTTATAGCCACACTAGCAAACCAAGACACATCACTACAATATTCTTTTTTATGTAACTTCTGACAGAAATACAAACAACTGTTTAAAGTTAAATATATTTTATATTCCATTGTTAGTATCTGAAACCCATTAAGTAAGATATACTGGAAACTTCCAGTGATCAAGAGCCCTGATGGTCCAGTGGTTTAAAAGCTCAGCTGCTAACCAAAATGTCGGTAGGTTGAACCCCCCAGTTGCTTCAGGGGAGTCAGTCTGCTTCTATAAATATGAGAGACTTGGAAACCCTAAGTCCATTTAATGGAGCAAATCTACTCTCTTTTATACAGTAACTATGAGTTGGAATCAACTCAATGGCAATGTGTTTACACAAAGATCATTTAGATATCCTTTCACTTACAATTGTTTCATTGTCCCTATAACTAAAAAGGGAGCTCTGGTAGCACAGTGCTTAAGGCACTTGACTGCTAACCAGAAGGCTGGTGGTTCAAACCCACCAGCCACTCCTCAGAAGGAAGATGGGGTAATCTACTTCCATAGTGATACTCCTTGGAAACCCAAGGAGGGGTCACTATGAGTTGGGTCCAGCTCGACGGCACATAACAACAACATAACTAAAAAAGGTCACCATAAATAAGTGCTAAAGCCCAAGTCAAGCTGGACTATTTTAGCAGCTGTGGAAAGAGACTGTAACTAATAGCAAAAAGGAGGGATATGTATATAAATGATCTACCAGACAAACCTACCCAAGGCAGTGGTTAAGCAGATGGAATATTCATTTCCAATATCCAGACTCTATGTATTCAAAAATATCATTTCATACACAATGTCTTCTAAAAGTCAAACCACCTCAAACTATTTTACTCAGAGCTTGGAAATAGAGTCAAAGTAACAGCAACAATATTTATCAGTGAGAATGAGACTAAACTGCATGTAACAGAAAATCTAGAAATAATACTTGCAAAATATATAGAGAAAATACTTGCAAAATATATAGAGAAAATACTTGCAAAATATATAGAGAAAATACTTGCAAAATATATAGAGGATTATTTTCTGAGAGACTGGAGGAGTTCATTTTGTATTGCTATTTCTTGATCATTAATCATTATGTTTCTATTCAGTCATCCTGAGTGCCTGGCTTTCAGCTTCAAGGTTGCCTCATATTCCAAGGTGGCTGCTGGGGCACTAAACCAAAAAACCAAAATTATTGCCATAGAGTCAAATCCGACTCACAGTGACACCCATTAAGTTTCCAAGGCAGTGAATCTTTATGGAAGTAGATTGTCCCAATTCCTTCCATGGAACATCTGGTGGGTTTGAACCACCAACGTTCTGGTTAGCCTTAGGCACTATACTCACTGGTCATCATTTAAGTATTCCAGGAAGAAAGCAACAAAGAAGAAGGGAAAATAAGGAAAGAGTGCATGCCTATTATCTGTCTTTTTCTTAAGGAATCTTCTGAAAGTCCTACTCAACACCCTTCACCATATCTCATAGATTCCAGAAGGGCTGGTAATTGTACTCTTTCATCTAGGTATTTCTCACAACTAATTATTGTAGCACTACTCCACGGTAGGGAACTCTGGTGGTATAGTGCCTAAGGCATTTGGCTGCTAACCAGAAGGCCGGTGGCTCAAACCCACCAGCCACTCCTTGGAAAGAAGGTTGGGCAATCTACTTCCATAGTGATACCGCCTTGGAAACCCAAAGAGGGGTTGCTATAAGTCAGATATGATTACTTTAGGTTACTGAATGACAGATTCAACATCTCCTTGGGATAGTGTCAAGTGTGCTCCTAGTGCTCTTGGCATAGCATTCTTGACTGTATCTATTCTTTCCCAGATGCACACTGTTGTAACCAGGGCTTTAAACCAGTTCTACCTGGTGCAGTCATGGCCAGTGAAGTGAACCTGAAAGGACCCGAATTCATAAAATGTCAGTGAACTAGAACAATAAGTGGCACGGGAAAAATTATGGGTCAATGCCCTGCTGTAAACTTAATCTCCTTCTTAGAAAACAAGGGCAGTGTGTGTGTTGTATAGCAACCAGGTCCCTAAACTGGCAGGGTCAGAAACAATGGTACCCTAATAAAGATGGCAGCTGCCCCCAGTGCTATCAATATGTGCCATCCTCCATGGTCTTGGCAATAAGCCATTCTGCCTCATCAGGCTCCTGAGAGGGCTTACTACCCCTCTTGTGAGTCTCCCATTCCAAGATTTCAACTCTTAATTTTTCCTATTCTGGTGATCATTCCACTTCATCCAAATTTTAAAAATTTGGATCTGTTCCAATTTTGCTTCATTGGCCATGCATGACCTGCTTCAAACTGGTTTAAAGCCCTGGTTATAACACGTTTCTCAGGTTTGGTGTTTTTTTCATACTCTAATAATTTCCCCATATATGGAAAAGTCCATATGTGCCTTCTTCTGCTATTAAATAGGCTGTAAGCAGTGACATATTTTGTTCTTAATATCTTCTTGAGGAGTTGCTATGGGAGACTACGATTGAAATCTCCAGAAGGCCCCTCAAAGGTAGACCACTCAGTGATTCTGAAATTGCTACAAAACCCCTCCAAAAGCAGCCTACTTCCAAAAATGCCAAGATCATTTTCTAGTATTTTCTCATTGTTGTTGTTGTTAGGTGTTGTCGAGTCAACTCCAACTCATAGGAACCCTATGTACAACAGAATGAAATACTGCTTGGCCTTGTGCCAGCCTCACTATCCTTACTATATCTGAGCCAATCATTGCAGCCATTGTGTCAATCCATCTTGTTGAGGGTCTTCCCTTTTTTCGTTGACCCTCCATTTTTACCAAGGATGATATTCTTCCCCAAGGAATTGTCCCTTCTGATAACATGGCCCAAGTAGGTTAGATGAAGTCTGGCTTATCTCACTTCCAAGGAACATTCTGGTTGCACTTCTTCCCAGACAGATTTGTTCATTCTTTTAGCAGTACATGGTACTTTCAGTATCATTCGCCAACACCACAACTCAAAAACTTCTTCTGTTTTCCTTATTCTCTGTGCAGCTCTCACATGCAGCTCTTACATGCATGCATTTTCTCATTAAGAAAAGGAAAAGAAAAACTGTGATGAAATGTAATCTTTGGTAAAATATTCTGCAACTTAAATGAAATTTTAATAAGCTATATTTATTTTTCTTTATGGTATAATCTAGAATTTATTTTAACTTTTATTTGCTTGTTTATTTTTTACATTGTCCTAATATCATTTTTAAAATTTTCATCCTTGAATTTGCAGGTCCAATAGTAGTCCTCTGATCTGGCCTTGTGTTAACCCCACACTGTGTAAAATTTTATAGATTACTAGCACATTTTACCATTTGTCATAAACATCATGCATGAAGAAAGCAAAAGGTCATTAAAAAGACAGGAAAGGAAGGTAAGACCAAAACGAATATCAGAAGAGACTCTGAAACTTGCTCTTAAATGGAGAGTAAGTAGCTAAAGTGAACAGAAGAAATGATGAAATAAAAGAGCTGAACAGAAGAATTCAGAGGGTGGCTTGAACTCACAGATTAAGGAGTTTATTACGGAAGCAAGAGGCTACAATTCAAATTCACAAATGCACTCAGGATATAGTTCTTTGTTCAGGACAATCTACCCTCTGCTGCTGTGCTTTTAGACAAGGCTCTCTGGCCCTTGGCCTCTAGGCCTGGTCTCTGACTCTGTGGGCCAGGTAATGTCTGCTGCTTTGTCTCATGCCTCTTGGTTCCACTGCCGCCATCTCTCAGCTGGTGTTCTCTCTCAGCTGGGCATGTCTCTCTCAGCAGTGTGTCTCTCTCAGGCAGTAGTCAGAGTCCTTCTGCCTCCAGGAGGGCTCATTTTGAGCCTGGCAGAGTGGCAAAACCAACCAATCCCAACATCAGAGTTCTACACACCTGAGCAAGAATGAACTTTCCCAGAAGATTACTTCATGCTACCCCAAGATAAATGCCCCAGGTGGATAATTTTGACAATCAGAAGTTTAAATTGCATGGTCCCACCCAGTAATCTGGTGGGAGTTACAAAGACTATGGCTAGAAAAGCCATACCATGTGACTTACTACATTGCATGTTGTTGTTGTTTTGTGCCGTCGAGTCAGACCCAACACATAGCGACCCCTCCTTGGGTTGCCGAGGCAGTATCACTACGGAAGTAGGTTGCCCAACCTTCCTTCTGAGGAGTGGCTGGTGGGTTTGAAGCCTTCTGGTTAGCAGTCAAGTGCCTTAGGTACTATGCTACCAGAGCTCCTACTATACTGCACACACGCAAGTAAAATCTTGCTGATGGTAATTCAAAAACCATTGCAGCAGTATATTCACAGGGAACTTTCAGAAATGCAAACTGGATTCAGAAAAGGATGTGGATATTGGCTGAAAGCAAAGAATACCAGAGAGATGTTTATTTGTGCTCTACTGACTATGCAAAAACATTCGACTATGTGGATCGTAACAAATTATGAATAACATATAATTGAGGTAGGAAGGAATTATTAACACTCAAGGGCTAAATACTGTAAGTGGTCTCATATTTCCATGCCCAGTTTTAACTGTAAATGGTCAATTCCACTAACCACAGCCTAACAAGAGGGCAGTGGTAGTTCAATGGTAAAATTCTTGCCTTCCATACAGGACACCCATGGTCAATTCCTGGCCAATTAACCTCCAGTACAGCCACCACCCTCTGTCAATGGGGGCTGTGTGTTGCTATGATACTGAACAAATTTCAGCAGAAGTTCTAAACTAAGATAGACCAGGAAGAAAGGCCTGGCAATCTACTTCTGAAAATCAGATAATGAAAGCCCTATGGATCACAACAGTATAACCCCATTGTGTGTGGTGTTACTATGAGTTGAGGGATGACTCCACAGAAGCTAACAACAACAGCAGCAGCCTCATAAGGTTATAGTAACCAGGATTCAGAATAGCCAGAGGGAAGGTCTGTAGTATCAAACATCAAGGCCTACAGCAGCATTAGCTAAGAAGAAAGAAAATCTCCTATGTCTTAGAGGTTACATCTCACCTCACCTTAAATGACCCTGAAGTACAAAAATTCTGGCCCCCATGCTCCAATGTGGGATCAACTCAGTGGTGCATTTTGAGCTCCAGAGCTTCCCATGGAATCAGGTTGAAGTTAGTTTCCAGCTGAGCTAATCCTTTGATTAGTTCTTCTCCATCTGCCACTCCACAGCTCTTTCCTCTGAGAGCACTCTCCCAACAGTCACCTGCCCCAAGTCACTGATTTCACTCAGTATCTGTTTCCAGGGACTCTGATCTAAAATGAACATCTTCCTACTTATTTGGACGTTTTGTTTTTCTCCTTTACCATAAACTAAAATAAAGATATTATTAGCTAAAATTTTATTGGCTTTTTCTTAAAATGAATCATCTATCTTTTACAAGCAGTAGGTGTAAGTCTTTACTAGTGTTATTTTTAATGTTTTATCTTGTGTTCTTCTCTGGTGTTACTGTATGAATATGGGAGACACTAGCATCCATACGAAAGCCAGATGAATTATGGGAAGATATCAAGAACATTATCCATGAAGAAAGCAAGAGATCACTAAAAAGACAAGAAAAGAAGAGAAGACCAAAGTGGATGACAGAAGAGACTCTGAACATTGCCCTTGAGCAGAGAATCGCTAAAGCAAATGGAAGAAATGGAAAGGTAAAAGAGCTGAACAGAAGATTTCAAAGAGCAGCTCGAGTAGACAAAGCCAATTACTATAATGAAATGTGCAAAGACCTGGAGTCTGAAAACCAAAAAGGAAGAACACGCTCAGCATTTCTCAAACTGAAAGAACTGAAGAAAAAAATTAAGCCTCAAGTTGCAATATTGAGAGATGCTATGGGCAAAATATTGAATGATGCAGGAAACATCAAGAGAAGATGGCAGGAATACACAGAGTCACTGTACCAAAAAGAACTGATCGATCTTCATCCATTTCAGGAAGTGGCATATGATCTAGAACCAATGGTAATGAAGGAAGAAGTCAAAGCTGCAATGAAAGAACTGGCGAAGAACAAGGCTCCGGGAATTGATGGCATACCGATTGAGATATTTCAACACACAGATGCCCCATTGGAGGCACTCACTCATTTATGCCAAGAGATTTGGAGGACAGCTACCTGGCCAACTGACTGGAAGAGATCCATATTTGTGCCCATTCCAAAGAAAGGTGATCCCACAGAATGTAGAAATTATAGAACAATATCATTAATATCACATGCAAGTAAGATCTTATGGAAGATAATTCAGAAACGTTTGCAGCAGTATATTGACAGAGAACTTCCAGAGGTTCAAGCCAGATTCAGAAGAGGACGTGGAACAAGGGATATCATAGCTGTTGTCAGATGGATCTTGGCTCAAGGCAGGCAATACCAGAAAGATGTTTACTTGTGTTTTATTGACTATGCAAAGGCATTTGATTGTGTGGATCATGACAAATTATGGATAACATTGAGAAGAATGGGAATCCCCGAGCACTTGATTGTACTCATGAGGAATCTGTACCTTGACCGGGAGGCTGTCGTTCGAACAGAACAAGGGGACACTACATGGTTTAAAATCAAGAAGGGAGTGTGTCAGGGTTGTATTCTGTCTCCACACTTATTCAATCTATATGCTGAGCAAATAATCCGAGAAGCTGGACTATATGAAGAAAAACGTGGTATCAGGATTGGAGGAAGAATCATTAACAACCTGAGATATGCAGACGATACAACTTTGCTTGCTGAAAGTGAGGATGACTTAAGGCACCTACTGATGAAGGTTGAAGAACACAGTCTGCAGTATGGATTACATCTCAACATAAAGAAAACAAAAATCCTCACAACTGAACCAATGAGCAGCATCACAATAAATGGAGAGAAGATTGAGGTTGTCAAGGAATTCACATTGCTTGGTTCTATAATCGATGCCAACGGAAGCAGCAGTCAGGACATTAGACAACGTGTAGCATTGGGAAAGTCAACTGGGAAGGAACTGTTTCAAGTGCTGAGGAGCAAGGATATCTCCTTGAGGACTAAGGTGCGCCTGACACAAGCCATGATATTTCCAACTGCCTCGTATGTATGTGAAGCTGGACAATGAATAAGGAAGACCGAAGAAGAGTTTATTCTTTTGAGTTGTGGTGCTGGTGGAGAATGCTGAAAGTACCATGGACTGCTAAAAGAACTAACAGATCTGTCCTGGAGGAAGTGCAGCCAGAATGCTCCTTGGAAGCAAGAATGGCCAGACTTCATCTCACCTATTTTGGTCATGTTGTAAGAAGGGACCATTCCCTGGAGAAGGATGTCATGCTTGGTAGGGTGGAGGGTCGACGAAAGAGGGGGAGGCCTTCAACGAGATGGATTGATATGGTGGCTGCGATGATGGGATCAAGTATAGCAGGGATTGCGGTGCTGGCGCGGGATCGGGCAGTGTTTCGTTCTGCTGTGCATGGGGTCGCCGCTATGAGTCGGAAACGACTCGACGGCACTTAACAACAACAACAACAAGCATCCATACTAAATGCCATTGTGAGTTCAAAGTCCCAAAGTATTTATTATAATAGTGACAAATGGAATATACTTGAATTCATGAGTGAAAAAATCTTGGTACATCTACATGATGAACTACTATTTAAATGTTATTTTCTTCACAGACTTTTTAATAATCTGAGTATATTCTTTCTACACTTCTCAGTGACATATTCTTATGTTAAAGTATAAAATATATAGAATAAATTCTATTAAGTTTTTATATCAAAACTTTTTAATCTATAAACTATAAGTATGGCTTTTTGTATAACAGAATAACAAATGAGAACTTTTCCCTACATTTTTTCATGCTGTCACAATATTTATGTGTTTATAATAAATTGTTGTTGTTGTTGTTTGCTGTCAAGTCGGAACTGACTCATAGCGACCCCTCCTTTGATTTCAGAGGCAGCATCACTATGGAAGTAGATGGCCCAACTTCTTTCCGAGGAGTGGCTGGTGGGTTTGAACCACCAGCCCTCTGGTTAGCAGTCAAGTGCCTTAGGCACTATGCTACCAGAGCTCCTTTATAATAAATAGTTTTTTCAAAGTGAATTTGCTAATTCTTTCTGCATTTATTATATATTGTACATTTTACCCTTCTAGCCAACTCTCTTTGCTAGTTTTCAAAAAATAATTGCAAATTTTTATATACAAAAAAAAAAGAAAACAACCAAACCCACTGTCATTGAGTCGATTCCAACTCATAGTGACCCCCATTGGGTTTCCCAAGGTGGTAAATCTTTATGGAAGTAGATTCCCCAGTCTTCTTTGCATGGAGTGGCTGTTACATTTGAACCACCAACTTTCTGGTTAGCAATCAAATGCCTTAGGCACTGCACCACTACATAAGAGGTTAATTCTGAATATTATGATTTTTTTTGTAAAATATGTAGAATTTTATAGATATGAGTTATTATTGTTTTTACCTACTCTTTTCCCAATTGTCTTTCTAGTAAAATACAGTAAGTATTTTAATACTTAGAGACTAAGTATTGCAGCATCTCCTTCTCCTGCAATTTTCTTTTTCTCTTCTTAGTACTGAATTCCCACTCATCCTTAATGCCTCATTTCAAATGTTGCATTCTTTGAAGAGAGTTTCCAGACCCTGTACCTACATAACAATTAAATACTCCATCTTCCATAGCACTACAGTACTTTAAACAAATCTCCTTTGTAGCATTTACATGTTGTTGTGTTGTTGTTATATGCCGTCAAGTCAGACCTGACTCATAGCGAACCCTCCTTGGGTTTCCGAGGCTGTATCACTACAGAAGTAGATTGCCCCATCTTCCTTCTGAGGAGTGGCTGGTGGGTTTGAACCGCAAGCCTTCTGGTGTTTTAACTATTTATTACCATTTTCTCTAGTCTATAGTAGTCATCCTCCAAGATAGCCCCTACTGATTTTTTGCCTCTTGTTATTCAAGTCATTGGGTAGTCCTCTCCCACTGAGGACCTGTGTAACCAACAGGATATTGTAGAAGTAGCTGAGTGTGACTTCTGAGACTAGTTTTTTTTTGAAAAAAAAAAACATCATGGCTTCCCCTTTACTCTTTAAAATCACCTGCTGTGGGGAAATCAGATTCCTTTTTGTGAAGACTCTCAAGAAATTGTACAAAGAATATCATGTGACAATGATGTAAAGTCTCCTGTCAAGAATCAGCATGATTTGTCATGTAACTCATGTTGTTGTTGTTGTGTGCCGTGGAGCTAGAC
>NW_006921687.1:4132582-4134646 GCF_000298275.1 Orycteropus afer afer
CTTGCAACCTCCCATGAGATCCTGAACCAGAATTTACTCACTCACTGCTGTGGAGTCAGTTTGACTGATAGTGACCTCTCTTTGGGTTTCCCAGGTGATATCTCTATGGAAGTAGACTGTCCAGTCTTCCTTCAGAGAAGTAACTGGTGGGTTTGAACCACCAGGCTTCGGGTTAGCAGTCAAATGCCTTAGTCACTCCGCCACCAGTCATTCACAGTTCTCAATCCACAGGAACTGCTCACTGTTGTTTACATTTTCTGGTAATTTGTATGCAGCAAATTAACTCAGATTTTGGTATTTGAAAATGGAGTCCTGCTGTGAGAAAAACTTGACACGTGGGAATGAATGGCTTTGGAATCAGGCAGTGAGCAGAAGCTGGGAGGACTTTGATGAAAGTGCTAGCAAGACTGAGAGCTTTGAAGAAACCAGTAGGACTTACTGATGATGACCTTTGAGGAAGTTATGGATGACAGTTTAAAAGAATGTTGAAAATGTCATTGGGAAGTGAACAAAGAAGAATTTTACTATGGTAGAAATTTCAGCAACGCTATCACCTTCTGTAATGTGAAAGATTGAAACACTCCCAAATAAATGATGATCTAGACAAGTAAATTTCCAGCTAGAGTATTAAATGTATCATCTCATTCGTTTTTGCTGATTACACTAAAATATGAGAGAAGAGAGAGAAGATAAAGAACCAAACCACTGTCACTGAATCAATTCCTACTCATAGCAACCCTTCAGGACACATAGGGTTTCCAAGGCTGTAAATCTTCACAGAAGCAGACTGCCTTAACTTTTTCCCATGGAGTGGCTGGTGGGTTCGAACCACTCACCTTTGGTTAGTAGATAAATGCTTTAACCACTATACCACCAGAGCTCCTTGATGATAAAGGAAGGGCTGTTAAATACCAAGACACAGACTTCCTGGTGATGAAATTTCCCAGGCTGTCTAAATGGCAAATAAAGATGGAATTAAGAAATGACTTCCAGGCACAGATCAAATTTTGAGTGCCACCAGGAAATTTTGGTCTAAATATGAAGCCCAGACTTCATTGAACTGTGATATAAATAAGAAATCAAATTTTATTGTGTTCAACCACTGAAATTTGAGGTTTTAATTGTTACTTCACAATAGGCTAGTTTTTCTAATACAAATCCAACAAAGCAGAGCAGAAAGAAATCAACTGCATCTGAGATTTTCCAACAAGATAGTTAGTCAGAGTTAAGTTGGTCCTTTGCTAAAATTCTATCTGCTTCTCCTCCAAAAGCTGACCTTTAAACAATTTTTTTCCAAGTAGGTGGTCCACACTGAATAGAATAGTAAGGAATAGATGACTATAGTTGAAAGCACAAGAAAATAATTGAATAACTTGATTGGCAGTATTTGTATCCTGAATGATTTTTAAATTCTTCATGATGCATTGCTTTGCAACTCAGAGGCATGTGCCTACTGGTTTAGAGGCTAAGTGTTTCTGTTTATTTTAATCACCTCTATTCACTCTGTTGGTGAGGGAGGACTCCTGCTCTAGGGTTAAGGAGCTGGCTGAATACATCACACTCAATCCTGGGGAGATGAGATTCACAGCTGTGTATTAGTCACAATATACTCCCAGCCTGGGGAAAGAGTACATCACATGCCCTGCAGGGCCACACTAGGTTTGCACTTGGGAACAAAGTGAACAACCAAAGGCTGTGGAGAGGGCAGGCTTTGTAGTATCAAGATGGTGG
This sequence comes from Orycteropus afer afer, assembly GCF_000298275.1. Lineage (NCBI taxonomy): Eukaryota > Metazoa > Chordata > Mammalia > Tubulidentata > Orycteropodidae > Orycteropus > Orycteropus afer. The sequence continues at coordinate 4,134,314 of NW_006921687.1, forward strand.
GGTACCTGCTGTCTCCCTCAGAATATGATTAGTTTATGTGAATAATCCTAAGGGTTTGCAGGGAATTAAAACCCATTGCTGAGGGATAAGCACTGTCTTCCTGGATTAAGGAGATCTGCTGGCATAGTGCCTAAGGCATTTGACTTCTAACCAGAAGACTAGCGGTTCAAACCCACCAGCCACTGCTCAGAAGGGAGATTGGGCAATCTACTTCCATAGTGTATGATACCACCTCAAAAACCCAAGGAGAGGAGGCGGGGCAAGATGGCGGACTAGGCAGAAGGATTGCACAGACCCTCTTCAACAAAGAAAAGGGAAACCAATTAACACAGA
>NW_006921687.1:4152742-4174832 GCF_000298275.1 Orycteropus afer afer
TGTTGTCAGAAGGGACCATTCCCTGGAGAAGGATGTCATGCTTGGTAGGATGGAGGGTCGACGAAAGAGGGGGAGGCCTTCAAGGAGATGGATTGATACGGTGGCTGCAATGATGGGCTCAAGTATAGCAGAGATTGTGGTGCTGGCGCGGGATCGGGCAGTGTTTCGTTCTGCTGTGCATGGGGTCGCTATGAGTCGGAAACGACTCGATGGCACTTAACAACAACAACTGTGATGATCAAATGTACAGGAACTTTTGTAAACATCTGCATTCTCACAAGCAAAAGGAACAAAAACTTACCCTTGGCTTGGGGACCAGCAAGTTTCTTTTGACATTTATATGATATATCCAATGTGCAGTTTGGAAGAGAAGAAAGAACAAATTATGGAATGACTTTTACAGATTTTGTGCTACTTATTATGCATAGTATTTTATCTCTACTTCTCACAATCTGTAAGCTTGTTATTGCTATTTTTCTCTTTATCCAGGTGAAAAAGAAAAAAAAAAGTATAAGCTCGGAAAAATTTAAATAACTAGCCCAAAGTTTCACAGTTACACATTCATACATACATAAATAACAGAAGTGGGAGTTAACCCAGATGTATCAAAACACAAAGCCCATATTTATTCCATTATGTTACCCAGCCTATCAAAATAATATGTACCATTATACAGATGCTGATTAATTAATTAACAAAATCTTCTCATATTCCACTAGCTTAATGATATAACAGGATCTTAAAGAGAACCAAAACTTATTTGGAGCAGAAACATTTAATGATCGAAACAAGTATTTTTCCCACCTTCCATTTTTGATCCATTTTTCTTAAATTCCCCACAGAAATCATCTATTTTGGGGCTACTGATGTATTTCTCTTCTCTGATGCTCATGCTATGGGTTACTTTTATCAACCTCTACAAAAACATCTTTGTATAACATCTTCTAACTGTACTAATTTTTTTTAAAATATCCTTTTTCTCTTTTAATGTAGTCTTATTAAGTGATAATTCTTGTTTCATTTTAGTTATCACATGTCAATATTTCCACAATTCTCTATTTTTATAACACTTAAATATCACCCAAAACTTATTCCAAGCAATCATCAAGAATTATGTCTATGTGGAAAGTACCTTTAGTCTTTCTTGATCTGATTTCCATTTCCATAACCTTAAAGCTACCTATAGTTTTGTTCTTTTGTTCTTTGATTTTGCTATTTTTGCCTCAACTTTTCATCTTTATTTTTTCACACTAGAACTTAATTAGTTCAGCTTGCAGTAAAGAGTATCAGTTTTGCTCTTTAAAACTCATGTTTTATCCTTTTCTTTGAGAATTCACTTCATGTGATATTTTTTAAGTCTCAGCACTTTCTGATCTCTTGAAAATATAACTTTATTCTAATTATTTTGACCTATGTTTCATTTTTTTCCTATCCCCACAAGAATTAGGTAATTTCCACAGTCTGCATAATTAATTTTACTATTTTCAGAGCATTTAATTAATATATTTCATTCTATATATCACAGTGTGCATTAATATACACACAGACACATATCTTGATTCAACTTTCCCATTTATTTTTTTATGTTTTTTAACTAGATTATAATCTGTATAAAGCACTCTGGTGGCATAGTGCCTAAGGCATTTGATTGCTAACCAAAAGGTTGGTGGTTCAAATCCACCAGCCACTCAGCGGAAGGAAGACTGGGTGATCTACTTCCGTAAAGATTTACCATCTAGGAAACCCAAAAGGGGGTTGATATGAGTTGGAATCAACTCAATGGCAGTGAGTTTGGTTTGGTTTCTATAATCTGTATAGTCAAGAATACAAAATTCCTGGTTCTATTCTCCACAACATGTTTTAAATGCCATGTTTCCAAGGTTATCTCTCAGTTACTTGCATCTCTAGTATCTTTCCCTAAAATAGAGTTGAAATCCTTAACCCAATGTTACCCTTGCTAATTAGTCATGAGAAAGACTCAAAACTCTCATTTCTTTCCCATTCACTTCTTCTTTATAGGCTCTATATGGTAACAATCACAGATTTGCCCCATTCCATTCTTTAGTTTGTTTTTCATGATTCAACATCCTCTGGTACTGCTACGGTTAAGGCATTGGGCTACTAACCAGAAAGTTTGGTGGTTCAAACCCACCAGTCACTCAGCAGGAGAAAGATGAAGCAGTCTGTTTATATAAATATTTACATCCTTGGAAACCCTATAGAGGTTGCTATGAGTCAGAACTGACTGAATGGCAGTGGGTTTTTTGGTTTTTGAACCAAGGACTCACATACTTCAAACATCTGTGCAACACATTTTTTGAAGTGCTAATTCAGCAAATATATACTAATAACCAACCATGTTACAAGCCCTGTATTATGTACTAAGCATAGCAAGATGAGTAGCACAAGTCTATATATCCTTAAATTCTTGATAGCAGTGTGAACAATAGAGACCTAAGGAAATGATTATGAATAAATGTATGTAATTAATCAGAACATGCTTTAAAATCATTTTATTGCAAATAAAGATGATCCAGGAAGTTTTCTAGCAGATGTAGCAGTGCTTGAGCAGAGTTTTGAAACCTGAAGAACAAGTAGAAATTTTCTAAATAAATTGGAGAGAAAAGGCAGAGAAAGTGGATTAAAACCAGGAGGCATGAGAGAGTAACAGAATACTTAGAAAATGCTAGTTATTCACTATGTCTTGAGCGAAGAAGTGGGAACACTACAGTGTATAGTATTGTCTCTGTGTTTGGCCCAATGGAATGAATTACATATAATTGAGATAGATAACTCATATGTCTGCATGCATACATACATTTCCAACACCAAACTTACTGCCATAGAGTCGACTCAACTCATAGCAATCCCTCCTTGGGTTTCTGAGGTGGTATCTCTACAGAAGTAGCTTGCCCAATTTTATAGATAGTTTCAATTTCTATACAGAAAGTCTCTGGTATTAGCTTCTAAAATATCTTCATTAAAAGTAATAAAACATGTAGACAAGGCTAAGAAAACTGCCCTTGTCACTTCCTATTCTCTCTTTTTTCATTTGCTGTTTTCTTCTTCTTCTGATTATCCACCTTATGGCTTATTCCCTTCTTATTTATTCCTCCCTTTGAACTCCCTCTTCTCTCTCTTCCTTTGACCCATCTTCCATTAATTAGGAAAACAGATCAAAAGGAACTCATGCCCTCTTTCAGTTCTAATCTCCTGTAATATTTATGATAACTTCTTCAGTTTTGTTCTTTTTTCCTCTTGCAGGTTTTGTTCATTCTTCATGGTTTGGATTTCTTCTTTTTATGTGTATAAATTTCTTTTAGATTCGAACTGTTGGTTACTTTTTATAGATTTACTTTCCTTAATTTTAATAATTACTATCTCTTTTCCCCTCTGTGTACCCCCATCAAGCTGTTTTGTTTTCTCCATCATTCACCCTCTCTTTCTCTCTCACAGTTTATTTTTCAAGTAATCATATATTGGGACCATCAAGGATTGTATGTGGCTACACACACACACACACACAATGCCATCGAGTCAGATCCAACTCATAACTACCCCTTTTTGGGTTTCTGAGGTGGTATGTCTACAGAAGTAGATTGCCCAACCTCCTTCTGAGGAGTGGCTGGTGGGTTTGAACCTCCAGCTTTCTGGTTAGCAGTCTAATGCCTGAGGCACTAGGCTACTAGAGCTCCTTGTATGTGGCTATTAATAACAAAAAGCTCATTGCCATCAAGTCCATTCTGACTCAAAACAACCCTATAGGACAGAGTGAATGGCCCATAGGGTTTCCAGGGCTGTACACCTTTACTGAAGCAGACTGACCCATTTCCTCCTGCTGAGGAGCTAATAGGTCCAAACCACTTATTTTATTTTATTTTTTTATTGTGCTTTGGGTGCAAATTTACAAAACAAATTTGATTTACATTCAACAATTCATGCACATTTGATTTCACAGCCCCAATTACCATCCTCAACCATAAAAAAACTCTCTTCCTCTCCCTTCCCTGTGACTACCCCCTCCCTGTGCCCTTCTTAACTGCATCCCTATAGGTCCAGCTTTCCCTGTTTGTGATACCATTGACCTTTTAGTTACAAGCTAAATGGTTTAACCACTATGCCACCAGCTCTGCTGGCACTAGTAACAAAAGCAACCTTGAAACAATGGTGGAATGAAGGATCTTTGTGGTGCTAGAACACTTCTGTATCCTGATTGCACTGGTCATGATAAAAATCTATGCATGTGTTAAAAGTGCATAGAACTAAATACACACACACACACACGTATCTGAGAGTATATGTTGCTGTTGTTGTTAGGTGCCATCAAGTCAATTCTGACTCACAGTGACTCTATGTACAACAGAATGAAACTCTGCCTGGTCCTGCACCATCCTCACAGACGTTGCTAGGCTTGAGTCCATTGTTGCAGCCACTGTGTCAATCCATCTTGCTGAGGGTCCTCTCCTCTTTCTCTGACCCTCCACTTTACCTAACATGATATCCTTCTCCAGGGACTTGCCCCTTCTGACAACTTGACAGAATGTTGTCAGATGTAGATGAGATGAAGTTTAGCCATTCTCACTTCTAAGGAGCATTCTGGCTGTGCTTACTTCTTCCAGGACAGATTTGTTTGTTCTTCTGGCAGTCCATGGTATTTTCAGTATTCTTTGCCAACACCACAATTCAAAGACATCAATTCTTCTTCAGTCTTCCTTATTAATTGTTCAGCTTTCACATACATATGAAGCAACCAAAAATACCATAAGAGTAAATAAACCTGAATCAGGTCTGTGGGTAGTGTAAATGTCAATGTCCTGGTTGTGATTTTGTACTATAGTTATGAAAGATGTTACTGTTGGAGAAGACTAAGTGAAGACCTCTCTTAACAATTTTTTCAATGTACTGTGAATCTATAATTATTTAAAATAAAAATCGGGGGTTTTAAAGTAGCTTAAATTGGTAAATTTCTTTTTCTCACACAAGAGATTCAAAGGAAAGCAATTTAGAAGTGACACCCAACCCATTGCCATTGAGTCAATTCCAACTCATAGCGACCCTATAGGACAAAGCAGAACTGCCCATGGGATTTCTAAGGCTATAAATTTTTGCAGAAGCAGACTGCCTCATCTTTCACCCACAGAAAGGATGGTAGGTTTGAAACATTGACCTTTTGGCTAGCAGCCAAACATCTCAATCACTATACCACCAAAGCTCCTTAGGATTGGTATAGCACATTCAAATATATTGAAATTATCATTATATCAAATTATCAAATTCTTATTTGATATAATTATCATTATATCAAATATCAAATATATTGTAATTATCATTAGTCACAAGATGGATCTCCAGTCTCACCTACGTGGTGTGACTTTCAAGCAGAAACAAAAGAAAAGAGGGAAGGGCACAGGCAAAAGGCAAAAGGCAAAAGGCAGGTGATAAAGAGAACAAGCCAATCATTTTTGTCCTCAGTGAGTTCTCTCAATTTCTCATTGGTGGAAATGTGGATTGAGAGGTGGCAGGTTTTTTTTTGCTGTGTTTTTAAGAAGTAACACTACTGCCCTAAACAAATTTGAAGTTCTGTTATTAAAGAGAGAATGACTATTAGAGTGACTCTATGCACTCTGAAATCTGAGCCTAATAACATATCTTAACAATTGTTGTTGTTATATGCCATCGAGTCAGACCTGACTCATAGCGACCCCTCCTTGGGTTTCCAAGACAGCATCACTACGGAAGTAGATTGTCCAACCTTACTTTCTAGGAGTGCCTGGTGGGTTTGAACCACCAGCCTTCTAGTTAGTAGTCAAGTGCCTTAGGCACTAGGCTACCAGAGCTCCTATCTTAACAGTTACCAAAAAATTAATATAAATATCATGTACAGGCATACCTCATTTTACTTCATTTTGTTTTATTGTGCTTCACAAATACGTCCCCCCCCCCAACAAATTTAAGGTTTGTGGCAAGTCTTTGGTATCATTTTTCCAATAGCATGTGCTCACTTCATGTATGTATCACATTTTGTTAATTCACATAGTATTTCAAACTTTTCATAATGCTATTGCACACTTAATAGATTATAGTAGTGTAAACATAACTTTTATATGCACTGGGACTCACTTGATTGAGATGTTCACTTTATTGCAGGGGTCTGGAAGAAAACCCACAATATCTCCAAGGCATGCCTATACTGTGATCGCTGAGCAATTAACTCAGAAATCCATTGCAAAAGGTACCTTAAAATAGTCATTTTTGGAGTATTCATTTTTTTTTCTGAATAGTCTGAATATTAAAAAATTATAATAGATATTGGACAGTATTTAGAATCAGACTGTAATGAAAATACCTACATAAAAAGCTTTATAAACCAAATCTACTGCTGTCAGGTTGATTCTGACACATAGTAACCCTGTGAAACAGAGTAGAACTACCCCCTAGGGTTTCCAAGGCCATCAATCTTTACAGAAGCAGATTGCCACATCTTTCTCCAGGAGTGGCTGATGATTTCAGACTTTCAATAAGCAGCCATTTAATCACACTTCTTCACCAGGACTCCTAAAAAGATTTAAAAAAAACCCAAAACACCAGTGCCATCAAATCTATTCTGACTCATAGTGACCCCCATTGGGTTTCTGAGGCTGTAAGTCTTTATGGAAGTAGATCACCTCATCTTCCTTCCATGGAGTGGATGTTTATTTGAACCACTAACTTTCTGGTTAGCAGCCAAATGCCTTATCCACTATGCCGCTAGAGCTCCCTAAAAAGCTTTATGTTGTTGTTGTGTGCCTTCAAGTCAGACCTGACTCATAATGACCCCTTCTTGGGTTTCCGAGGCAGTATCACTATGGAAGTAGATTGCCCAACCTTCCTTCTGAGGTGTGGCTGGTGAGTTTGAACTGCCAGCCTTCTGGTTAGCAGTCAAGTGCCTTAGGCACTGTGCTACCAGAGCTCCTAAAAAGCTTTATAGTAGATATGAAATCTTGCATAATACAGAGGGATTGTTAAAAGAACATTTAGTCTTAAATGCTTGCATTAGTGAACAAAGACTGAAAGTTAACAAGCTCACTGTCCAGTAAGGACGGGATGCTGATAAGGGTACTCCCATGTTCACCACATTTCTGAGGTTTCCCCACATTTGAATTCTTTTGTGCAAGATTGAAGAAGCGTGATTGAAAGTTTTACCGCACTAAACACATTTATAAGGTCTTTCTCTGACATGAATTTTCACATGCGTCCTAAAAGATGATGTATTAATGAAGGACATCCCACATTTCTTACATTGATAGGATTTTTGAACATCATTAAGGGAGGAGCTCTGTATGAAGGCCTGTCCGTACTGATTGTGAAGTTGTGCTTCTGTCCAGTGTGAGTTCACTTGTGTCTTTTGAAGTTGGAGTGATGGTGAAGACTCTCCCACAGTTCCCATGTCCATATAGTTTCTAACCTTTGTTGTCTCTGGTATACTCTAACTAGGAACTCCTGCCAAAAGGCTTTCTCCCAGTAGTTCCACTCACTGAGATCCTCCTTAGTGTATACTTCATGCACATTCTTAAGTAAGAGCTAGTGCTAAAGAATTTCCACAATGGCCACACTGGCAGGAATGACCCACCATGATACCTTACAAAAGCATACTGCCTGTGAGCAATAAAGTCCTTTGTCTCTGGCTCAGGAGTCTGCATCTTTTGTCAGCATCTGTGAAACTGTGGCAGGCCAACTTTGGCAACTATGGCAGGCTAGGTCCCTACAAGTTTCCAGCAAGAGGATATAACTTTTCATAAGAGACAGCTATAGCTGGTTCTGTTTCAATGTCATGAGTGGAGAGGGAAAAGAAAGAAATGAGCTGGTAAAATCTACCCAAAATATGTACCTGGAATTCTTTTGTAATTGTCAGAGAAAACAAGACTTTAAAAAAGAGATTGAGGGGAAGTCAAATCATCCTGCCACCTCCCCTTTGTGCAGTCCATTCTGTCTACATGGAAGGGCCGGGCTTCGCATCTCTATGGTGATTTCTGGCTAGAAAACATTGGCCTAAGCTAATATATAAGGTATGCTTTGAGAGGTATAACTCCAGTTATACTGAAGTAGGGTGAGTTCTAATCCTACATGACTGGTGTCTTTATAAAAAGGAAGATACACAGAGACAGAGGAAGAATGCTTTGTGATACTGCAGTTGTAAGCCAAGAAATACACGCAGCAACCAGAAGCTATGAGGAAGACATCAAACAGGGCCTCCCAAAGAGCCTTCAGAAGAAATTAACATAGCTGATACCCTAATTTGTATCTAGCCTCTAGAACTGTGAAACAATACATTTCTGTTCTTATAAGCCACACAACTTGTGTCATTTTGTTGGCAGTAGCCCTAGGAAACTAAGACAGACCCCAGCCTATAGGGCACCAACAAATTTTTAGATTATAGGTTGCTTAAAATATTAGTTCCTGGTGGCGTAGCACCTAAGGCATTTGACTGTAACCAAAAGGCTGGTGGTTCAAACCCACCAGCCACTCCTCTGAAGGAAGGTTGGGCAATCTACTTCCGTAGTGATACCACCTCAGAAACCCAAAGAGGGGTTGCTATGAGTCGAATTTGACTTGATGGCAGTGAATTAGTGAGTTTTTTTCTTTTAATCACATATGTGTTTGCTTATAAAAATAAGTGATTTTTAGTAGTGACTGAAGCATTCTTTCACTTGTGCTTTATATATTATTTTGGATCCCCCTCCTTTTTTTTTTTTTTTTTTTAGCAGTTAATCAAGTGAATAGTTCAGGAAACATTCCCTAAGATTTGAAAACTACTGCGCTGAGTTTGGTTTTGGCAGTGAGTGCTACCACTAAGACACCCTGATGGTGTAGTGGTTGAAGCACTCAATGGCTTGCCAAAGGTTGGCAATTTGAACCCACCAGTCACTCCAGGAGAGAAAGATGCGGTAGTCTGCTTCTGTAAAGATTTCTAGGCTTAGAAATCCTGTAGGGCAGTTCTACTTTGTCCTATAGGGTCGCTATGAGATGGAATCACTCCAGGGCAGTGGGATTTGGTGCTCCCACTGACTGTTAACTTGAGGAGGGTGAAACAGGTTGCATCTCTGCTAGAATGACCCTTCCAGAACTCACTGAAAAATAAGCAGAGAATCCTACAGCCTACTGCACGAATACCAACTGTGTAGTTCTCTCATGTATTACCACTGAAAGAAATGTGAATATTTGGCACCTGGTTTGCTGTGGTAGAGAAAAGACATTTTCTCTACACCATCTGATAAAATGTCAGATGATAGTGAATGAAGAAAAAGCACTGAGACAGTTGGAAGACAGAGCCCCATGAAAGAATATTTTATGTTTAGTGCCAAAGTGAGAATAAAGGCGTCTGGAAAAAGTACACTTAAGGTTGAGGACAAGATGTTCTAAGGGTTTTGTAATGCCAAAGGGAGTGATGTTGGTAATTAAATGGATGAAATAAATCACAAGGGTAGTAAGATTAAAAACCTCTAGGCAAGAATGAGAAAAAAACATTCTTGCTTTTAGCTTTCCACTGTCAGGATTCCTGAGATTGACAGCCCTCTTGTTGAGTATAAATCCCACAGTGAGTTTGAGGGAATTAGAAATTTATTATGGAAAAAGCTATGACTATAAGATAGCAACCTTATACAACATGCTACTTATTGGGCTCAACACACTGACAAAAGCATGGGGACAATTCCCCATAGCATGAGATCTTACAGAGGCAAGGGTACAAGGAGCCACCAGAAGAGGAAGACAGCATAAAAAGCCCCAGAGAAGGAAAAAAAAAAAAAAAAAAAAAGAGGCATGAGGGAGGGGCAGAGGAGGGCTTATGTGCCCCTAAGTGAAGTCCTTCTGCAGCAAGATGGAGAGTCTGGGTCAGAGAGTTCCAAAAGACAGTAGCACCCTACAAACCTTTAACTACAGGAGTTCATCTTATCAATGGTTAGCAGATATTGGACACAGTTTCAAAAGTTATGTAAAGCAGGGCCCTCTGAGTGGTTAAAAATCTGCTTCTTTTTGGTTATTTTCAAAATAATTGGATGTGTATAAAATTGAGTTTGGTACCAGTGGGCTGTTTGGGGCTAATGGGCCTCAGCTCACCATGAAGAAGAAGAAATCTTAGGACCAATACACAAGATCCCATCTTAGTCTCATTTATAAAATATATCCACCCATTTATATAACATGCCTACAGTATGGTGTCTCTCCAACTCCCTGTACCTTTTCAAACTTAGGAATGCAATGACCCTTTACTTTCACTCATGGTTCAAGGTTCTGCTGACAGAGTATGTGTGGGCAATGCCAATCTTGGGAACTAGATCTACTTCCTTGTTCTTCTCTACTCAGAAGTACCACAAACATATACTCAAACCTGACATTCTATTTTAGTGTGGACACAAGGATCCAACATTTAGACTAGAGCCCTTCTGAATATTCTCACTTTATCATATGCAGACCTGCCTAGCACAATGTCTTTACTTACACGTCCAAAACTATTTTTCTACACTTGTCTTTAGTATTTATGTTATAAAAATACTGTTATAAATCAATTTCCATTGTACAAAAAGGAGGCACTCCAAAAGAGATCAAATTGATATGGACTATGAAATCTGGACAAAATCTGAACTATGTACTAGTCAAAAACATTTATATTACTTAAAAAGAAGAAGGGCTTGTGAAAGTTCATAGGATATTAAAAGAAAAGACATTTTTCTCAGTTTTTAGCATTACAAAACAATGTGATCAAATGTCCAAAAGAAAGTCATAAAACTCTGCAATCTTTTTCTCTGATTTCACTGATAAAAGCAATTTGGCTGTTAAATTCTAAACCACTGTACTCTCATTTCTTCTGAGTCCTTTCAAATTAACTAGATTTTATAATTGATTAACAAAATACATTTGGTAGGAAATATAAACAGTACTTAAATGTAAACAGTGGACATATATTGAAAGTAAGTATTTTTCCCAACACAGATATCCAGACTTTCATTTCCACATCCCAGAGGCAACAACTACTACCAAATTTCTTGTGTGAACACTGAGAAATAATCTATACAAATATATGAGCTCTGTACTGTCCTGACTGCCTGACATGTATTTATTAATCTAATCTTCATAGCAGCCAATGAGTATATAGTATTTATTTCAAACCACAATAATTTTACAGACAAGAAAATTGATGTGCAGAAAAGTTTAAAAATTTGCCAAGGGTCTCATGTCTTATAAGAAATGAAGTCACTTCCATATAGGTCCCTGGGTGGCACTAACAGTTTACATCCAACTCCTAACCTAAAGTTTGGAGGTTCAAACCCACCCAGCAGCCAGCAGAAAAGAGGCCTGGTCATCCACTTTCATAGATGTTATAACCAAGAAAACTCTATGGACCAATTCTACTCTGTTACCCATGGAGTTACCATGAGTCAGAATCAATTCTACAGCAACATGTTTAGTTTTTAATCATAAAACACTACTGCTTCTCGGTAGCACTTGTCACTTCATATTATATACATCTCTACATTTTATGTTCAACAAGTGTAACAAATGAGTAACTACATTAACTTTGTACATTTGTATTATGATACTTATATATGTTTGGCAAATCCTATTCTCCACGTTTGTAAAAACATGTTAGAAATGATAGAAGCCTTTTATGTGTGGGATTAGATATTAAGTCTTTGTGTAAAGTTATATTTTATGCCTTATTTTAGAGAGATGATATAATATTAGAATTTAGTTTCTGTCTCTGATAGCTCTTAATTATACTCTCATGATAACCCTTTATTTAGGGTTGTGTTTGCTCCTAAATGCAATCAAACATCTCATCAGAAAGCAAAGAGCAGCAATATTATCAACAGAAAATTGATATTTGCTTTAACAGTCAGAAAAAAAATTACAGTAGGGAAAACTTATTATAATGCCACTACATTAATATTCTTTTAATGTGGAATTATTATTATTTGAAATATATACCCATCACCTTTCATGTAGCTTATTCATATGTGGCCCTTATGTCTCCAGAGCTCACAGAATGGGATACTAAAGAAGTAATAGTAACACCAATCCTCTAAAGTATGATTGCTCTGCAACTTCACCTGCCAACTTAAAAGGACATTAGCCAATCACTGACATTCTTTTTTTCCACCAGTGTTTGCAGGGAGTCCTTTGTGATAGTATCTCACAGATGACCTTATATCCTGGTGATGAGTGAAAAGAATGGGGTATCACATGGATAATGGCATGGAGATATGAAATAGCATGGAATATGCACAGGATTACAAATAATTTAAAATGGAAAAGCATAGCCTAACACAATGAGATTGTCATATGAATGATGATGATAAGATATTCTAGATAAAATCAAAGCATATAAGCTTGCTTTATTAGCAAAAACTATGGAAATCATAGCAATGATTAAATTTAAAAAAAAAAAAAAAGGAAGGAAAGAATTCTCAGATGGAAGTGCAGACTTCCCAGGTCCCCAAGTATTCACAGGGTGACAAGAGTTTTTGAAGACACCTGTGTAGAGTGACAGATGATGGTGCTGCACAGGCAAGAGCTCACCTCATCATTTTCACAGAGTGTTTTTTACTTTCCTACTGCTCCCTATCCCAAATGTTCCATACAATTCTCCAAACTCCAAAAACATATCTGTCAAGCCCAGTTTTCTGGTGAGAAACAAACCCAGAACTTTCCTGAATTTTTATTGTTTGTCCAGGTGAACTGAAGGTCAGTTTCCAGGTGTAATACCTTTCAATCAGCCAAAAATTTATACTTCACTGAAGTCCATCCCTAGTCCTTCCCTAACCTAAAATTCCGTATTCTCACAAGTAAACTACAACAAACACTGAACAATTCAAAGAGATTGTATGAACCAAATAAATCAAAGTATTTCACTTTCCCTTAACAACTGAATAATTTGGCATACTCACCTTTGTGGGAAATCTTTCACTAATCAATCTACTCACAAGATTGGAATTTCCTAATCTTGGGTTTCCTTGGCTGCAAAACCAAATCTCTATGTGTTTAGCATCCACCTTACCTCCCCTGTGGGACTTCAGAGCAAAGCGAACCCAGACTAACACAAAGGCATGCTGCCCTGTGAGTAATAAAGTCCTTTGTCTCTGGCTCAGGAGTCTGCATCTTTTGTCAGCATCTGTGAAACTGTGGCAGGCCAACTTGTTAGTTTGCAAATAGAGAAAAGTCTCAGATCCTTCACAGTACTTGACAGGGCTTTTCTCTAATACCTAATATTTGTCTTCCTTAAGTATGGCTAAGGCATTTGACTGCTCACCAGAAGGCTGGTGGTTCAAACCCACTAGCCACTCCTCGGAAGGAAGGTTGGGCAATCCTACTTCCGTAGTGATACTGCCTCAGAAACCCAAGGAGGGGTCGCTATGAGTCGGGGCCCACTCGACGGCAAACGACAACAACAACAACAAGTATCATCATGGACACCTTACAGAGGAAAAAAGTGCTGAGTTTTTTGGGGGTTTTTGGAGGTAGTGGTGTTCAATGTGTCTCTATTTGTCTTCTAAAAATTGTTCCTGAGACTTACATAATGAGCCTCTCATGTACTACCCAAATGCAACTATGAAAGCAATCTTGTTTTCTGACAATGAGATGATGATGTGGGTTTATCTAGAATATTTCTATCTTACACTCAGAATCTATTCTCTGAAGAACTCTGATACTGTTTGATGAACAGTACTGAAGATTAAAATCTTGGCACCAGAGTAGGCATGATGATGTTGTGGCATAAGAAAAAGTATTATCCTATTTTTTTTCCAAAGCTCATGAATTCATGCTTGTAAAAATTTTTTACCTTGCTGAAGTTAATTTATTTTTTTCTTCTCACAAGATTTGATGCATCATGCTATATACCTGCTGCTATGCTATGTATTCCCACCACTTGTCTGTCACTTTGTCACACTGTGGTGGCTTGTTGCTGTGAGGCTGGAGGCTATACTACCAGTATTTCAAATACCAGCAGGGTCACCCATGGTAGACAGGTTTGAGTGGAGCTTCTAGATTAAGACAGACTGAAAAGAAAAACAGGGCCATACATTTCTGAAATAACTGGCCAGTGAAAACCTTGTGAATAAAGTTTTCATAAGTGAAAATTTATAAAAAACTGTCAGATATGTTACTGGGAAACATTATGAATAGCACTGAAACACTGTTTGATACAGTGCCAAAAGATGAGCCCCTCTGATTGGAAGGCACTCAAAACATGACTAGGGAAAGGCTACCTCCTAAAAGTAGAGTCAACTTTAATTGTGTGGTTGGAGAAAAGCTTTCAGAACCTTCATTTGCTGATTAGGCATAATTCATAATGGGAAGAAACAGCTGCAAACATTCATTAATAATCAGAATGTGGAGTATACAAAGCATGAATCTAAGAAAACTGGAAATTGTCAAAAATGAAATGGAATGCATAAAGATTAATATCCTAGGTATTAGCAAGCTGACCTGGACTGGTATTGAACATACTGAACCGATCATACAGTCTACTATGCTGAGAATGACAAATTGAAGAGGAATGGCATTGAATGCTGTCAGCAATAGGAAAATATCTATATGCCTACAATGAAGACCAGTTAATACTACTAGTATTCAAAATTATGCACCAACTTCTAAAGCCTGAGATGAAGAAATTAAAGATTTTTACCAATTTCTGCAGTCTGAAATTGACCCAACTTGGGTTTCCAAGGCAGTATCACTATGGAAGTAGATTGCTCTACCTTTCTTCTGAGGAGTGGCTGGTGGGTTTGAACCCCCAGCCTTCTGGTTAGCAGTCAAGTGCCTTAGGCACTACACTACCAGAGCTCCTATATTGAATGGTATATAGGAAGCATCAAAAGAAGATGGGAAGAATACGCAGAGTCACTGCACCAAAAAGAATGGATCAACACTCAATCATTTCAGAAGGCAGCATATGATCAAGAACCAATGAAGGAAGAAGTCCGAGCTGCACTGAAGAAATTGCCAAAAAGCCAGCTCCTGGAATTGACTTAATACCAACTGATACATTTCAACAAGTAGATGCAGCTCTGGAGGCACCTAGTTTTTTATGCCAAGGTATTTGGATAATAGCTACCAGGCCAACCAACTGGAAGAGATCAATATTTGTGCCCATTACAAAGAAAAAATGGTTCAACAGAATGTGGAAATTATCAAACAGTATCATTAATATCACATGCAAGTAAAATTTGGCTGAAGGTAATTCAAAAGCAATTATAGCAGTATATTGACAGGGAACTTCCAGAAATTCAAACTAGATTCAGAAGAGTCATGGAACAAGGGACAGCATTGCTGAGATCAGATAGATCTTGGCTGAAAGCAGAGATTATCAGAAAGGTGTTTATCTGTGTTTTATTGACTATGTAAAGGCATTTGACTGTGTGAATCATAGTAAATTATGGCTAATACTGCAAAGAATGGGAATTCCAGAACACTTAATTGTGCTCATTAGAGCCTGTATATAGACCAAGAGGCTGTTGTTTCAACTTTGAAGACTAAGGTACCCTAACTCAAGCCATGGTGTTTTCAGTTGCTTCATATGCATGGACAATGAATAAGGAAGACCTAAAAAGAGTTGATGGCTTTGAATTGTGGTAGTGGTGAAGAATACTGAAAATACCACAGACTGCCAGAAGAATGAACAAATCTGTCCTGGAAGAAGTGCAGCTGGAATGCTTCTTAGAAGAGAGAATGGCCAGACTTCATCTTACCTACTCTTTTGATGTAGTCAAAAGAGATCAGTCTCTGGAGAAGGACATCATGTTTGGTAAAGGATAGGGTCAGCATAAAAGGGAAGACCCTTAATGAGATGTATTGACGCAGTGCCCATAATAATGAACTCGATATAGAAAGGATTGTGAGGATGGCATAGGACCAGGAAGTGTTTTGTTCTGTTTTACATAGGTTCACTATGACTAAGAGCTGACTCGGTGGCACCTAAATAACTAAATGTATGTATTGAAATTAAAGTGTATCCCCTTCCACCTCTTTGGAAGTTTCTATTTTCCTTTTCCTTTTTTTTTTTTTTTTTAGATGCCATGGAGTCGTCTCCGACTCATAGCAACCCTACGCACAGCAAAACAAAACACCTCCCGGTCCCGTGTCAGCTCCACGATCCTTTCTATATTTCAGCCCAACGTCACAGACACTGGGTCAACCCATCTCATGGGCCTTCCCCTCTTTCATTGACCTCCCACCTTACCAAGCATGACATCCTTCTCCAGGGAATGGTCCCTTCTGAGAACATGACCAAAGTAGGTGAGACGAAGTCTGGCCATTCTCGCTTCCAAGGAGCATTCTGGCTGCACTTCCTCTAGGACAGATTTGTTAGATCTTCTAGTAGTCTATGGCACTTTTAGGAGCTCTGGTGGCATAGTGCCTAAGGCATTTGACTGCTAACCAGAAGGCTGGTGGTTCAAACCTACCAGCCACTCCTAGGAAGGAAGGTTGGGAAATCTACTTCTGTAGTGATACCTCCTTGGAAACCCAAGGAGGGGTCACTATGAGTCGATCCGACTCAACAACAGTGTGTTGCATTGAGTATGGCACTTTCAGCATTCTTCACCAGCACCACAACTCAAAAGCATCAACTTTTCTTCAGAATTCCTTATTCATTGTCCAGCTCTCACATGTATATGAGGTGATTGAAAAAACCATGGCTTGTGTCAGGTGCACCTAAGTCCTCAAGGAGACATCTTTGCTCTTCAGCCCTTGAGAGAGGTCCTTTACAGCTGATTTGCCCAGTGCTATACATCCTTTCCCTTTAGGAACCTTGGATTGGCTTCAAAATGTGCAGATCTGGGTGATTTATCACTTAAAAAGAGTAGGGAAAAAAAAATCCAAACTTCTTTATCATCTAGAGTTCAATTTCAAGCAACAGAAAACCCCTTGCTATAGAAAGCTAAACAGAAATGTTGTTGTTGTTATGTGCCGTCAAGTCAGACCCAATTCAGTGTGACCCGTCCTTGGGTTTCTGAGGCAGTATCACTATGGAAGTAGATTGCCCCATCTTCCTTCAACCATTATAGGCTGCCAGAACTCAAGACATTTGTAAAATCTTCTTAAGGGTTAGAGTTACAGATTCTAGGCTGGGTTTCAAGGAATAACTACTAGAACCATATCACAGAACAGGTCTGTAGAGGACCTGCTCTTCAATATTGATAAAACCAAAAAAGCCAAACTCACTGCCATCGAGTTGAATTCGACTCATAGCAACCCCCTTTGGGTTTCTGAGGTGGCAAATCCTTATGGAAGTAGATTTCCCAGTCTTCCTCCCACTGAGTGCCTGGTGGGTTTGAACCACTAACCTTCTGGTTAGCAGTCAAATGTCCTAAGCACTAGGCCACCAGAACTCCTTAATATAGGTAAATGAGCTGAGGAAATGATCAATCATTATTTCCAACTGTTACCTCTATATACACACTATCTCAGCTGTGATCTGTAGATAAGGAAGCTGCTGCCAAGCAAACATGGTCTTAACTAGAATAAAGAGATCAGAAAGGCACCAGCAGTGCTTTGGGCTCCTACAGTATGCTGCCTTAGCTTCAATCTGTTGATCAGGAAGCCATTTCTATAACTGATGTCTCCATCCAGAGCAGTTCAGCACATGCTAAATCTGCAACAGCCAAATGGACACATAAAGTGATAAAGTGATACATAACTCAGCTCCAAATCCAGTTCTTGCAGAAATGTATCTGACTGGCAGAAACTAAACTACAACCATAAAGGAAAGCTTAGATGAAAAGTGTGGAATTTCAACCTTTTGCCATGCGTACAAAAAGCTCTGAAAAATATTATTGGAAAGATGTTAACTGAGTCACTATGATATCTACCATGGTCCATCCCTCTAGCTATAACCATACATACCATTTTTCCTATACTTCAACAATAGCAACATGAGTGATCTTTATGGTAATGATACTGTTCTGTATTTTAACTGTACTGATGTCAATATCCTAGTTGGGATACACAGTACTATAGTTTTTGCAAGATGGTGCCATTTGAGGAAAGTGGGTAAAGGGTGCCCTCTTTGTGTTATTTCTCATAACACTATGTGAATCTACTACCATCTGAAAAATTGAAGATTTAATTTTAAAAAATTAAAATGTGCCATGTGCTAGATCATGAAGAGCAATGAAAGTAAGATAAGGAAGTGAGAGAACTTTGAAAAATAACAAAGCAAAAACCAAACCCATTGCCATCAGGTCAATTCTGATTCCTAGTGACCGCTTTTAGGACAGAGTAGAAATGCCCTATGGGGCTTCCAAGGCTATAGATCTTTATGGAAGCACACTGACCCATTTTTTTCTCACAAAGTGGCTTGTGGGTTTGAACCTCAAAACTTTTAGTTAGCAGCCAAATGCTTTAACTACTATGCCAACACAGCTCCTTTAAAAAAATAAAATAAAATAAAAATAATAGCAAGCAGTAATCACAGATGGGGGATAATGTAATTTAACACAATACAGGAGAAATAGGTTTGTCTGTCAAGTGATGATAAGTCTAACAGGTTCAGGATGTGACTACTTCATTCATTTTACACTGAAGTTAGCCAGAAATTGATAAATTTTCTGTAGGAAAAGGAAGACTGAATCATGTGAGGTAAATGTAAGGAATGTCCAAGAAATCAGTAAAAAGGTACTGATAGCAACTATGTGAGACATAGGACATAGAGTCAACATAAGCTTTGAAAGGAGAAATTAGTTTTACATAATGTGCAGAAGTTAATTTGGAATGGAACTGAGAAACTAGGGGAATGCTAACCTACCCTCAACCCCGAGCAAGTAGACCGCAGAAAATATTCAGACTCAGTTCAAGGGCTACAGTATCCTGAGAAGAAAATCAGGTTTCGTAAGATGCAGTGAATATTTCATGACTAAGAGGTCTGAGGAATTTCTTTGCCTTAGGCATTTCAAAGAATTGCATAAGAAGTTTAGGGAGTGAGGAGAGCAGCAAACGGCAGGTAAGCTTAAGAACAAGAATCACAGAGCACAGGGGAGGATTTGAAGGATTAGATTTTCTGTGCCAACCAAGGATCAGAGAAGTATGGTAAAATTATCAGCCTAAAGATTCTACATAAAACTATTCTGTGTAATATTACATATAATACAATAATATAAACACAATCAAGCATCACTTAACGTTCACATTACGTTCTGTGAATAGGACTTTGTGTGATTTAAATGTTGCACAATACCTTATGATAGTCTGGTCATGCTTTTTCGTTAAGTATCTCAAAAAAGCTTTGTGCTTTAGCTGTGATCATCAATGTGCTGAGAGGGATTAGCTTTTGTGCTTGGTCCCCAATCCAAGTCATTAGCAATTTCTCTGTATCTAATATAGGTCTCTCTCACATTTTCATTAGTCTTGTAGCTTTCAATGCAATCAATCTTTTAATGGCTTGGAGAATTTTTTCTTTTTTCTTGAGGATGTCATAACTGACGAGTGCAACATGCCTAAATCGTGAGCAATAGCATTCATTATTTTCCACCTTTGTGTTGCTTAATGACCTTTTGTTTCAACTCCAAATTGATACTCTCCCTTTGTCTATTGCTGCTGCTGTCATCACTAGCATTGGTTTTGTTGCATTTGGGAGCCATGCTGCACTTCACAGTAATGTTTCCAAAGTAAATTAAACAGCAAGATAATGCTACAACACTCAAGAGATATGTGATACTCAAGAGATTGGATGCTGCTGCCTACAAGTTGAGCATATGCTGTAAAACAGTAAACTTTTTAGATTGAAAGTATAGTACATAAAAGTCAGTAACAAAGGTGTTTATTGTAACTATAAAAACACATGTATTATAGGTTGTATATGTACAACCTATATACTGCTAGGAGCTCTGGTAGCGTAGTGCCTAAGGCACTCAACTGCTAACCTGAAGGCTGGTGGTTCAAACCGACTAGCCACTCCTTGGAAGGAAGGTTGGGCAATCTACTTCCGTAGCGATATTGCCCCAGAAACCCAAGGAGGGGTCGCTATGAGTTGGGTCCAACTCCACGGCACATAACAACAACAACAACATTATACTGCTGGCAGCACAATCACTTTGTATACAAAAGACATGAAATGTACATGTTGTATGTGGGAAGCTGCTGTAATTTCTTTTATTCATTGTGTACTGTTCTCCAACTGGGATTTCTGAACTCTATTATAACCTTATGAGACCATGGACATATACTTGGTCAGACTTTGACCAAACAGATGTTATGTGGCTCAAGACTATATTCAAGTAATGCTTAAGAATCTAGTAAGATAATTTTTGTTGCCTTTGGTCTTAGAAGACTGCTAACTTTTTTTTTAATCACTGAAATTTAGTTTATAGAAAGAATAATAACATAAAGTGTCCTTGTTATGGATAAAAGAGAACTAGAACTTAGAGCTTGATTCTCTTCTGATTTTGGGGAAAGAAGTGTGTTCTGTTCACAGTAGATAAAGTACAACATAATCTGTTGATCAAACATTTATGATACAAGGCACCCCTGCTTAAGAATACAAACTAGGGAAAGAAAAATAGGAGGAAAGAATATGTTACTACAAGTAGCTCTAGCATAATGAGTGTTGGAATCTTTGAAAGGATCCATTAAATAAGCCTCTCCCACATAAGACTGCATCAATTAAGATATAAAATCAATTAAGATGTAAAATATATAACACTGAAGAACTCAAATCATTTTTTTTTTACTGATAATATTGGTGTTGGAGAATGTGGTTGACATTTGTGGGAAATTTCTTGCTAATATCAAATCCAAGAATTAGATGGGCTTCCCTTCCCAAGGAGAAGAAAAGACTTTCTAAGAAGAAATCTGTAAAACTTTGGGCAAGAAAGAAGTGGGGCTAATGTGCAGAGTCTGAAGGAAGCCTCACCTTAAAAGGAAAGAGGAATAGGCCAGGCTGTAACTACCCTGCTTCTCCTTCCAAAATTCACCAGTCACATATGTTGCTATAAGCCTCTTAAATGAAATGAATGAGGGGATGGATGGATGGAATCCATGAGTGATAGGGTAATAGAATTGACTTTGCTTGGAAGGAAGTCAGAAAGAAATACTTCCCCACCCCACTAACATCCTCCAGTTCTTTATTCTCCTTCCTCACTAGGTTAAACATTAAGCCTATAATCTAAAAAACCCATGAGATGAGCAATCAGTACAAACAGTCCAGCTGTACCTAAGAGCAACCACTATTCTTTTGGGGACTTTCCTAGGAGCCTGGTAGGCAGGATAGACTTTCCCCAAATAGCTTCTAAAGTGGGTAATGAATAGAAAATTAATTAAATTAACTTCTAAGACAGTCTATGCCCAAGGACAAAATTCACTTCATGCTCCATTTCCCATCTCACCTTAAATTATGCACAGCCACAGGATCCAACATAGTCGATTCAGGGTTCTGCAATGAAGTTGAAAGACAAAACTAAATCATTCTAAAAATAAAATTTCAATATTACAGAGTTGTCCCAAATTTGCAAATAAACTACTCTCACTATGAAATTCTCAGGGAGAATTTAAAGTTCAAAAATGAAATCCAATTGCAAGTTAAAGTCCACAGATGTCAAAAATCCAAGTAATTAAAGTCAGAAATCAAATTCTCTAAGCCTTGTGGGATAAAGTTCAAATGAATTATATACAGATACTCAGGTTTTCATTCTACTTAGTCTCATTCAGATATGTTTACAAAGTCTTGGTGGAGTTGGGGTTTCTCAAGACCCTGCCACCTGGATATCTTTGACCACAACAGGTCTCCGAAGATGCATCTACTCATATTACATCTCTTATGAAAATCAATTACCACAGCAATGACCTATTTCTTCAAAATTTAGAAAAAAAAAAATATTTTTCACACTCTGAAAAAGTTATGCCAGATTAAATCATATTCTCAAAACCTAACACCTGGACACCTGGATTAAACACAATCTGAGGCAGACAGTGGTTTCAACTGCAGGAAGACAGACACTATATATATATATATAGTGTATATACTATATGTTGTTGTTGTTGTTATGTGCCGTCGAGTCAGCCCTGACTCGACCCCTCCTTGGGTTTCCGAGGCAGTATCACTACGGAAGTAGGATTGCCC
>NW_006921687.1:4174932-4193052 GCF_000298275.1 Orycteropus afer afer
CCAGCCATCTGGTGAGCAGTCAAGTGCCTTAGCCACTATGCTACCAGAGCTCCCTATATACTATATATATATATATATATATATAAATAATTTATATATAAATTTATTTATATAGACTGTGTTCCTTGTTCTTCCATATATATTAGACTATTTTCCATATATGTATATGGGTTTCCAAGGCAGTATCTCTACAGAAGTAGATTGTTCATTTTTCCTTCTGAGGAGTGGCTGGGGGGTTTGAACCACCAGTCTTGTGGTTAGCAGTCAAATGTCTTAGGCATTATGCCACCTGAGCTCCCATACACACACACACACACACACACACACACACATATGGAAAATAGTCTAATACATATGGAAGAGTGAGGAAAACAGTTGATGTCTTTTGCCCAGGCCCTATAGCTACAAACTTAAAATGATTTTGGAAAACTATTTCAAAAAGAGTTTGTTTTGTTTTTGATAAATTTACTGTATCTGGAGGAAAAACCACTAGTTCATTCTATTTTTTTTTTTTTTTTTCCACAGAATGGCATTTGAGAAGTTCATTCTTGTAAAGTTTAGAAATTTGCAATGGTGACAGCTGTAGTCATTAGTATTTATTTGAGGTACCTTCCTTTTACATCCCTGGAACCTTTTCATTTTCATCCCATTTAGCATTTAAGTGATGAATTAAATGGAATACTATCAAGTTTTAAAGCAACCACATCCTCATCTGAGAAAGTATATTAAATCCAGGACCATGTCGGCTACTTGCAATTGCTAAATAACATTTCAAGATCTAACCTAAAGTAAAATGCTGTCATTGATAGGATAATATCCATATCCCTACAAGGGAGACCAGTTAATACTACTAATATTAAATTTATGCACTAACCACTAATGCCAAAGAAGAAGAAATTGAAGATTTTTACCAACTTCTTCAGCCTGAAATGGATCAACCATGCAATCAGGATGCATTGATAATTATTGGATATTGGAATATGAAAGTTAGAGACAAAAAAGGATCAACAGTTGGAAAATATAGATTAAGGAAGAGGAAGACATAGAGAAGTACATGGGAGGTGCAGACACCAAAGATGAACACTTTTATACGTACAGTACTGTGTTGTCAGTGAAGGTAAACATGGGTATATGGGTAGATAGATGAGTGGACAGGCTGAACTATTAGGTATACATCTATGCAGCGGGGAGTGTACCCAAGACCAGGTATAGGGTTGGCAGACAATGGTTCTACAAGTATATTTGTATACTCTGTAAGAATTCCCAGGCATATAGTGGAGCTGACAAGCTACAAGGTGGTAGTCAGTTATTGGTCACAGCCAGTTATCAAGAGGGAGTGAGTAGTTGAACCTGTGGGCTCAGGACCATAGTCACAGGGGACATCAAGCTCAATTGTCATAACATGCTACACAGGACACTCTTCCACCTCCTACTTCGGCAAGTGGCAACTGGAATCTTAAAAGCTCGCAAGTAGCCATCTGGATGCAATGATAGGTCTCTCCTCATCCAAAGCAAGGAAGAATGAAGAGAACCAAAGATTCATGGAAACAATTAGTTCTAGTAACTGGTACACCATGTGATCCACAGACTATATGACTATAAGACCAGAAGAACTAGATAGTGCCCGGCTACCACTGTCAACTACCCAGAGGGAGATCTATGTAGGAGATCCTGGACAGGGAGGGAGAACAATGTGGAAAAAAACTCAGTCATTTGGAAATGAAAAAGAGTGGGACCAAGTTTGCTGGTCTGATAGAGCCTGGTGGAACCACTGAGACTATGGCCCCTAACTGCCCTTCAGGTCTGGAATTGAACCCACACCTGTGGCTTCCAACCAAACAAAAGATAATGTATTTCATGTGCAACTACCACCCATCTGTCCATGAAGGTTTGCATGTTGCCATAATGCTTAACAGATTTCAGTAGCACTTCCAAATTAAGACAGACTAAGCAGAAAGACTGGCAATCTACTTCTGAAAATCAGCCAATGAAAACCAGTAGATCACAACAGTCTGAGTCACAAGCATTTATGCGGATATACAGGATTGGGTAACGTTTGTTTCACTGTGCTTGGGGTCACCAAGAGCAGGGTTTGAGTGGACACCAGTTAACAACAACAGCAGTAACTCCCATAACTTTGCTGAGACCCTAGATTCCTTGATTCAATCTTCTTCATGAAGTCTTGCTTCTATCAAAATAGCCACTCAACTCTGAACAAATGTACCAAATTATAAAGTGACCTCATGGAATTATATTTAAAGTCTTTTGCCCTGACAACATCATTATTAATGGAGAAAGACTCGAGGCATTCCCCTTATGAATGGGAACCAGACAGGGATGCCTTCTATCACCACTTCTATTAAATATTGTATTGGAAGTCCTGGGCAGGGCAATAAGGCAAGAAAGAGAAATAAAAGGCATACAAATTGGCAAAGAGGAATTAAAAACTATCTCTATTTGTGGATGATATGATCCTGTACATAGAAAACCCAAGGAACTCAATAAAAAAACTACTGGAACTAATAGAGAGGTTCAACAAAGTACAAGATCAACAAACAAAATCAGTGGATTTCTCTACTCCAGCAAGGACTCCTTTGATAAAGAAATAAGGGAAAGAATACCATTCACTATAGCTACGAAAAAGATAAAATATCTAGGAATAAACCTCACCAGAGACACAAAAGACCTGTACAGAGAAAACTATAAAACACTGCTACAAGCGACAATAAGGGCACTACATAAATGGAAGAACCTACCTTGTTCATGGATAGGTAGACTAAACATTGTGAAAATGTCAATACTACCTAAAGCAATCTATACATTTAATGCAATCCCAATCCAGATTTCAACAAATTTTTTAAGGACATGGAAAAACTAATTACTAATTTCATATGGAAAGGAAAGAGACCTCAAATAATAAGAGCACTTCTCAAGAAGAAAAACAAAATGGGAGGCCTCATGCTCCCAGATCTTAAGAACTACTATATAGCCACAGTAGTCAAAACAGCATGGTATTGGTACAATGATAGACAGATAGACCAATGGAACAGAATCGAAAGTCCAGATATAGACCCATCCATCTATGGACAAATGATCTTTGACAAAGGTCCAAAACCCATTAAATGGGGAAGAGACAGCCTCTTTAACAAATGGTGCTGGCAAAACTGGATATCCACCTGTAAAAAAATGAAACAAGACACATACCTCACCCCATACACAAAACAAACTCAAACTGGATCAAAGACTGAAAAGGAAAACCCAAAACTATAAAATACATCAAAGATAAAATAGGGGCAAATCTGGGAGCCCTAATTTATGGCGTAAATAGACTGTCAAGCATAACCCAGAATATGCAGGAGATAGAAGAGAAGCTAGATGACTGGGACCTTTTAAAAATTAAATTCTTGTGCTCATCAAAAGATTTAATCAAAAGGGTAAAAAGAGAACCTACATATTGGGAGGAAATATTTGCCTATGACATGTCTGATAAAGGACTTATCTCCAAAATCTACAGAAAACAGCAACACCCAAACACCAAAAAGACAAATAACCCAATTCACAAAGGGGCAAAAGACTTAAACAGACACTTCACCAAAGGAGATACATAGGCAGCCAACAAACACATGAGAAATTACTTGCGATCATTAATCATTAGAGAGACGCAAATCAAAACAACAATGAGATATCATCTCACCCCAGCAATAATAGTAAAGTTTAACAGGTCAGGAAATAACAAATGCTGGTGAGGTTGTGGAGAGAATGGAAGTCTTGTACACTGCTGGTGAGATTATAAAATGGTACAACCATTGTGGCAAATGGTATGGTGTATCCTTAAAAAACTGAAAATAGAAGTCCCATTTGACCCACCAATTCCATTACTAGGAATATATCCTAAAGAGGTAAAAGAGAGCACATGAACAGACATATGTACACCTATGTTCATCACAGCACAATTCAAAAATAGCAAAGAGATGGAAACAACCTAAATGCCCATCAACGGATGAGTGGATAACTGAATTATGGTATATCTACACAATGGAATATTATGCCACATTAAAGAAAAATGAGGGATACACGAATCATCTCACGATGTGGATGAACCTAGAGGACATTATGCTGAGTGAAATAAGTCAATTGCAGAAGGACAAGTACTGTATGAGTCCATTACTGTAAAAAGGCAGAGAAGGGTTTGCTTGGGAAAGGGAACTCACCTAGTAGGTTACTGGGATGAGGAGGGAAGGAAAGGGATTAATTTCAGTAGTTGGGGCCTAACAAACAGGAGTTTATTCTTACAATTTTGAAGCTTTAAGGCCAAGTTCAAAGTGCCAAGCTCTAGAGGCTGGGTAGACTCTCAACCTTGGTGTCCAGCTCTGCCTCCTGTTCCCGGTTCACTGGAGCTAGAGGAGTTTCTTCACTCAGACAGCTTGGCTGCTGAGGATGAGAAGCCCCAAGGTTGACAAGTAAAAAGGCACAGTCCTGATGTTACCAAACCACATAGCAGGCCATTAACTTAAGTCCACTGTAAGTCTCAAGGTCGGCAGAGCATAGCAGGCTGCTGAGCAATGACACGGCTACATGCAGGGTCCAAACGTGCCGTAGGCTAGAGACCATTCCCAAGGCTTCTCCTTATATACAGGAAGCAGACCACATCCCAAAGGCAGCTACTCAGCTGCTTGTGGTAGATCCCACCATGGAGTTGATTGCCAGTCTCATCGTGGGGAATAACTACCACCAGCTGCCCAGCCACTGAACCAGACCCAGCCAAGTTGACACACAAACATAACTACCACATCTGGTGAGACTTCCAATACTATGGCCCTGGAATACATCCTACACCTGGAATAAAACTTACCCCCAGGGGCAGGCTCTCAGCCCAATAGTTAAGAAGATGTACATGCAGACCACTCAACTCAGGATGACGTACCCACACACACTGTAGTAATACATCCCTTAGAGCAATAGACCACGGAACACCAGAGGACCAACATTCAAATTGAGGAAATGTAGGACAAACAGGAGTGCATAAATATGAGGTGCACAGGGGGGAGTTACAGGGTAGGGAGGGGAAGAGACTGGGTTAGGGTTGGACATGGCGAATGGGGAATGAAACTAAATTACGTGTTACATTGAATGTAAAACAAGCTCTTAAAATAAAAATAAAATAAAATAAAAATAAAGTCTCTTGCCCTGACAACAGTCTGAATGGCCCACTGTAAAGCTCTGGTAGCATAGTGGCTAAGACACTTGCCTGCTAACCAGATGGCTGGCGGTTCAAACCCACCAGCCACTCCTCAGAAGGAAGGTTGGGCAATCCTACTTCCTTAGTGATACTGCCTCGGAAACCCAAGGAGGGGTCGCTATGAGTCGGGTTTGACTCGACGGCACATAACAACAACAAAAAAAAAAAAAACACCAAAAAACAAATCCATGGCCAGCCACTTGATTCTGACTCTTAGCAACTCTATGAAACAGAGTAGAACTGGCCCACAGAGTTTCCAAGGCTGTAATCTTTATTAAAGCAGCTGGTGGGTTAAAACCACCAACCATTATGTTAGCAGCCAAGCTCTTAACTACTATGCCATCAAAGGTTAAATGCTCTAACTATACAGACAAAGATATTTAGACATTTAGAAATTTTCACTTTGGCTAAGAAAAGTGCTTCTCCTGAGAAGCAGTCTGATATCATGGAAATATCTTAACCTTAATTTGAAATTATTCAATCTTTATAAAGCAAATAAACCTATTCAAAATAGTCACACATATACCACAGAGAAACAGAGAAGGAAAAAATCTACCTAGACTTTCTTCTCTGAGCTAAATTTTATGTAAACCACCAGTGGCATTTTTTTAATAGATATCAATAAATTTTCTCTCTGGCATCCATCTGAAGAAATTAGAAATTCATTCGTTTATTCATTTAATAAATATTTTGAGTTCCTACCAGAAGCTACCTTCTCTACATTATATATAAATAAAATAAATCAGAGAAAAGTGGTTATGAGAGAGATACAACAAACCCATAGGAGTATTATAATCAAGATAAAATACTGTGAATGTAGAGTTGGGCAAAATTCTTTCTGTAGAGAAAGAATCAGGTCAAGTTTCCATACATAAATAGTATTTTAGCTGATATATATATCTATATCTATATCTATATCTATATATCATATAGACAGAGGGTATAAATAAACACATAAAAATGGTTCTGTTACTCTATTGTCTCATTTAACTAGAAATACCTTAAGTACCAGCTACTAAAGATAAAACAAATATATTTGTTTATTTTCTTGCAACAGACTTTTATGTTACCAATGGTACTTTTGAAAGACTTCTTAAGGATACAGAGTTCTTTCAGAATCCACAGTAAAGAAAATTGGATAGGAAGTTATGAAAGAGTTAGGAGATAATAGGAAGTCTTTGCTTTAGAAATTGCTTTAAAAGCACAGTCATCCAAGTTTCCATTAACATTAATGACCTTTTTTGGGAAAAAAAGTAATATGGGTCAGAATCACTACTTTTCCCTATTTACTTCTAGTTTTTACAGAACAGGGCTTTTCTTCTTTGTGTTTCTTACTTTTTTCCATTATTCTAATTTTTCTTTAATTTTTGCCGTACCTTCATCCTCCCCATTTATTTCTTTCATCCATTTTCTAATTCTTATTTATTTCCCTTTTATTTTTTTCCTATATCTTTTCCTATCCTTTTCTTTAATAATTGCTTTATTTTTCATCATTCCCTGTTATTCTGATCTTTCATGAATTGGTGATAACATAGTGATATGCTCACTCTTTGAGCCAGTGTAAAGAAAGCAGTGATGCAGTGGTCCAAAGAGATAAAATATTTTAAAGTACTTCCTAAAGATCTTACTCAGTACACCCCAGAACTTAATCTTTAAATGTAACATCAACTCTTTAAAATATTTCTTGCAATGAAAAAGACAAAACAGAGGTAATTATACATTTAACATTTACATAAATGTAAATAGTAGCCAAAGCCTTTGCTTTATGTAGCAGTAGAATATTAATTCTATAACAAGGCATTATCCTGCTGCTTCTAGATACCAATCCTCTAGGTAAGATTACATAGTAAAGATAAACATATATATTGAATTGAAAACTGTATGTTTCTTCCATACCATTTTCTTACCATGTGTACATTAAATGAACTACATATAAAAAATGGAAAGAACGTTTGTTAAAATAAAATTCTTATGGAACACATTTTGTCTACAGAAAATTTCAAGGCCATAGTCCTTTTCGATTCAGGCAATCCTAATGGAAGCCATTAGCCAAATACCACTGCTAAGGTTTTGTCCTTTTGTTCTACTAAGAGGATATTATGATTTGTGGAGTACACAAGTGGTAAATCTATAATTTATTTTATTCCAGAGTCAAAATGAAATAACATAGTAAAATGAAAGATGCATTAGCCAGGAAATCAGGGAGCCTGGGTCAAAATTCTGTCTCTGTCATTGGATAATTTACTCTCTTTGTAGGCCTGTTTTTGAAAAGTCACAAGTAAAGTTCTCAACATGAAGGGCACAAGGGCAAGAAATGCGATGTGAGAAAGAAATATCAAAATCACCTAGAAGATTTTTCAAACTATACACACCTACCTACACACATACATACACCTTCATATGATATGTGCTGCCCTAAGGGGTCATATCTGAACCTGAGAAAAGAGGAGGTGAGGACAGGAAAAAGGAAATGAGAAAAGAAATCAGCAGGCATGTATATCTTTTTAAAAGCTCCCCAGGGGATGGTAATACCCAGTCCTTCCCTCCTCCTTCCCTAGTGACAACCACTAAGATGGATGCCCTTGAAGTGTTCTTTCCTCTATTTCCAATGAGTTGTGTTTATGAAGCAATATGCATGGCACAGCATTCATTCTGCATATTATAAGTATGTAAACTTCACATGAGACATTTTGATTTGTTTCAGTTTTCTAAGGTTATGTTGTTGTTTTGTAAGCTGTTGAATAGAAAAGAAAATATGAGGCTTATTCAAGCCATTCATGACTTCCTTCTATTTTCATTTAAAATAAACCAACAAATTTATTCCTCTCCCAGGGGCATCACTAGGGTTGGTGTCAATCAGTGAGATAACTCATGATGTCACTCCCCCTATTAGGCCTTCTCCTATACCAGACTAGTTGGAAGCCTTAAAACATTTATTATCAATTTTAATGAGAGAGCAATATACGATATAAATTGTAAATTGCTAAAATGTAGTATTTCTTAGATTATATGGATACTAATAAAATTGTTTTTGTAAAATCTTTCTACACTGAATTGCATTAGTTACAACATCATTAGTAACTGAGCAGAAGACCTTTTTAATTATTCTCCTTCTTTTGCTTTAATTACACCTCAATCTCAAAAAAATTATTGATAAAGTTTCACAAATACTAATTACTATCACAAATACTAATTGCCACAATATTGTAGCTAATAACTATAAAACATTGGCAACAACAATCATGAGGATGACACAGTACCAGGTAGTGTTTCATACTGGTGTACATGGGGTCATTGTGGACTGGAACCAACTCAGTGGCTCCTAACAACAACAAAGTTTATTAGTGGTACCAGGAACTGGGCCAGGAATGAGGAGGTATTGCCTAAGAGGTACTATGTTTCTGTTTTAGGTGATGAAAAATTTTTGGAAGTAGATAGTGGTGATATTTACACAACATGTAAATAACTACATGGTGAATATAATTAATGTCACTTTATTGTACACTTAAGAATTGTTACATGGAAAATGTTTTTGTTATATGTGTTTTTAGGGGCTGTTGAGCTAATCTTGACTCAGTGACCCTACGTACAACAGAACAAAACCCTGCCCAGTCCTGCACCATCCTCACAACTGCTGCCATGCTTGAATCTGTCTTTTCAGCCACTGTGTCAATCCATATTGTTTAGAGTATTCCTCTTTTTTTGCTGACCTTCCACTTAACCCAGCATGATATCCTTCTGCAGAGATTGGTCCCCAAAGTATGAGAGAGAAGTCTGGCTATTTTCGCTTCTAAAGAACATTCTGCCCATACCTCCTCCAAGACAGATTTGTTCATTCTTCTAGCAATCCATTATATTTTCAGTATTCTTCTCCAGCACCACAGTTTAAATGCATCAGTTCTCCTGTGTCTTCCTTATTCATTGTCCAGCTCTCACATGCATATAAAGCTTTTGAAAATACCATGGTTTGGGTCAGGTGCACCTTAGTCTTCAGAATGACATTTGTGCTCTTAAACACTTTAGAGAGGTCCTTTGTGGAAGATTTGCCCAATGCAATATATTCTTTGATATCTTGACTGCTGCTTCCATGGATGTTGATTGTGGATTCAAGTAAAATGAAATCTTGCCCACTTCAACCTTGTCTCCATTTATTAAAATGTTGCTCATTGGTCCAGTTGTGAGAATTTTTTTGTTTTCTTTGTTCATTTCTTTATGTTGAGGTTTTCTTTATGTTGAGGTGTTCATACTGAAGGCTGTAGTCATTGACCTTCATCAATAAGTGTTTCAAATCTTCTTCATTTTCAGCAAGCAAGGTTGTGTCACCTGCACATCATAGGTTGTTAATAAGTCTTTTTCTGATCCTGATGCTATGATCTTCTTCATATAATCTGGCTTCTCTGATTATCTGAAAATTGAGTAATTATGGTGAAAGTACACAACCCTGATGCACACCTTTCCTGATTTAAACCATGCAGTATTCCCTAGTTCTGTTCAAACAACTGCTTCTTGGTCTATGTGAAGGTTTCTCATGAGCACAATTAAGTACTCTGAAATTCTCATTCTTCACAATGTTATTCATAAAACTGTTATGATCCACACATAATCAATAAAACACAGGAAACATCTTTCTGGTATTCTTTGCTTTCAGCAAAAGAATCAATCTGACCTCAGCAATGATACCCCTCATTTCACATCCTCTTCTGAATACAGCTTGAACGTCTGGAAGTTGCCTATCAATGTACTGCTGCAATCATTTTTGAATTATCTTCAGCAAAATTTTACTTATGTATGATATATTAATGCATTTTTCCACAAAAATATTTTTAAAAATGCAAATGGACTAAGCTATAAATGAAAAATTAAATATCTTCTCTTACCTAGCAACCAATAAGTTGCCATTGAATTGAATCAATTCTGACTTATGATGACCCCATGTGTGTCAGAGTAACAGCTGCATTCCATAGGGTTTTCAGGATGTGACCTTCAGGAAACAGATCACCATGCCTCTCTTCCAAGATGTCTCTGTGTGGGTTCAAACCATGAGCCTTTCAATTAGTAGTCAAGTGCTTAACTGTTACTGTCACCCAGGGACCATATTTTCTCACCTAACCACTTCCAAATTCTACTCTTCTCTTCTTACCACTATTAAATAATTTTGTGCTGTGCTTCCAAATTTATTTGGGATAGAGATAGATAGATAGATAGATAGATAGATAGATAGATAGATAGATAGACCTGGAATGTATTATATAAAACTCTACTCATTGCCGTCGAGTTGGATCTGACTCATAGTGACCTCTCCTTGGGTTTCTGAGGCAGTGTCACTACAGAAGTAGATTGCCCAATCTTCCTTCTGAGGAGTGGCTGGTGGGTTTGAACCACCAGCCTTCTGGTTAGCAGTTCAAGTGCCTTATAGGCACTATGCCACCAGAGCTAGATTTCACAATTTTATTTAAAACATTTAGTTTGTGTTTAATATTTTAAAGAAAATACATTCACCCTAGATTACCTGGAAAACAAAGACCCAGCCCTTACAATTTTTATAAACTTAAACTCCTTTCCATCTTTTAATACTCTTATTATATATTATATTAATATTATATAGGAGAAGTTATAAAAACTTCAAGAAATAGGTTGATAATTATAATTGTGATCTTCAATTCTGGGTATTATTACTAGGTGTCCACCAGAAGAAATGAATATAATTACTGTGCATTTGTGCTCACTTCAACAATTATTGGGAAATCAGGAACCCCAAAATTTTTGTAATGGCCCATTCAATACGCTCACCTCATCTCACCAATACAACACTCCATTCTTGCAGAAAAAGGCTAATGAAGGTGAAAATCAAGATCAAGGACATTATTGGACCATGGCATAAAGACTCAAGCTTTCAGCATTAGAAGGAAGTGATCAAGCACAGTTGAGTCCTTGTGACATACATTTTTAAGGATGTTGCTGTTATTGTTGTTGTTATGTGCCGTCGAGTCGGCCCCGACTCATAGTGACCCCTCCCCTCCTTGGGTTTCTGAGGCAGTATCACTACGGAAGTAGGGTTGCCCAACCTTCCTTCCGAGGAGTGGCTGGTGGGTTTGAACCACCAGCCTTCTGGTTAGCAGTCAAGTGCTTTAGCCACTATGCTACCAGAGCTCCGTAAGGATGTTAGGAGGGAGAAAGGATTCTCTCTCTCTTTGTTTTTCTTGATAGTTTCATTTGGTTGGCCCACTAAAAGTATTTTAACATTGTTTTTGCTTTGGAAGACTCCAGTGCAATCTTTTTGGACAGATTAGGGTTGGAGATAGTACATCTACTCTCTTCCAGGCATTATGAAAGATGTGTCCAAAACAGAATTTTTAACTACTTCTTCCTACATTGCTCTACTCCCTAATCTTCTACATCTCTGTAAATACAATGTATTTCTCAAATCATAAATTTTGTATTCATCTTTGATTCATTTTGTTCTATCACCCTCCACATCTCACCCATCACCAAATCCTGCCAACTCTACCTCTAAAATTTATCCAGAGTTTGTCCACTTTTTACCATCTGCATAAACATCCATCCTAGTACAAACTAAAAGATGTCTGGTGGCACAGTGCCTAAGGCCTTTGACTGCTAACCAGAATGTTGGCCCCGTTCAAACCCAATATCCACTCCATGAAAGAAAGACAGGGCAATCTACTTCTCTAAAGATTTATTGCCTTGGAAACCCAATGCAGTTCACTATAAGTTGGAATCAATTCAATGGAAGTGGGTTTGGTTTGGTTTGGTTTAGTGAAAACTGGGTCATGTTGTCAGAGGCACCAATCCCTGGAGTAGGATATCATGGTTAATAGAGGGTCAGCAAAAAAGGGGAAGACCCTCAACAAGATGGATTGACACAGTGGCTATGATAATGGGCTCCAGCATGGCAATGACAGTGAGGATGGCGCAGGACCAGGTGGTATCGCACTCTGTTGTACGCAGGGTCACTATGAGTCAGAATTGACTCAACAGCACCTAACAACAACAGTGCAAACCACCATTACATTTTTCCTGCTATCTATCTCCAATCCATTCTCCACACATCACCAGAATGTTCTTCATAAGACATATATTAAATAAAGGGTGTTAGTCTCCCTCTATAAAACATGGAAACTTGCATCTAAGAGATAGTACTAAGGGACATTCAAGACTTAAGGAATCACCACTAGCAGATCATATAGTCCTCAGAAGACTATGGAGAGCTCCACAAAATGAATCTTCCCTTGCTTATTTGTAGGGGGCTCTTAGAGGGATAACTAAATTGTCAGTCGTGCATATTCTATAGGCAATTATTATCCCTATAGCGTGACTCACTCAATTAGAAAAGGTGATAAGAAATTTGTCCTTGACTTTAATTGAAGTGACCAATGATCCCACTGTGGCCTAGTAGAAATGCACATCAGCTTTACATCACTGGCCATTGTTGTTATAGACAACAGAATTGCTCTGCACTTCTTTGCAGGCCAAAACAGAGTCTGTGTAATCACTGAAATAACCTGCTATTCATTTATACCTTAGGCCAAGTAGAAAAGTTAGTACAGAAATTTAAGGAAAAAATCACCTACTTTTCTAAGGAAAACCCTCAAATTTATGTGATTTGTTCAGCTGGTTATGTCTTAAACACTGTGCGTATGGTCCAGGTCAGTACTGCAGATTGGCTTCATCTTGTTGATTGAAGTGCTGTTGACAGTACCTCTGATTAAATATTTTATGAGAAATACTGAATGGATTTAATTGGTTGCATTTCTCAGAGTAGCCAATATAGCGACATGCTCACAGGAAAATTCCCTACAAGCCAAGACACTATAAAAAAGGAGTGGATGCATATTGCAAGCAGAGACTGTCCTTTGTTCTTTACTGTTGTTGTTGTTGTTATGTGACGTCGAGTTGGCCCCGACTCATAGCGACCCCTCCTTGGGTTTCCGAGGCAGTATCACTACGGAAGTAGGATTGCCCAACCTTCCTTCCTTGTTCTTTACTATGCTTGCATAATTACAGCCTTAGAAGATAGAGATGTTACCAACCAGTTCTCAAAAAGCCTGAAGACTGAGATGATGCCTGTTTCCAGAGCAAAAGACAACCATTTTTACTGCCCAGTGTAGTAAAGATAAAGTCTTCCTCTAGGGTAAAAAGCCGGCATGATTTCTACCTATTATAAAAGATTTGGGTTTGTAAGCTAAGATTTCCTTTCCTACAACAAAGCCATGTATGCAAGCATCCACTTGAGTCCATTCAGTTTTCCCTGTAGGACTTGAGGCAAGGGGAATTGATGTAAATATGTTGATGCTCATGCTACTTGCTCTTCCATGAATCATCTGTTTCTGACCAATGAGTCTCATGTCTTCTGGGAAGGGTTAACTCTTGAAGGAAGAAAATAAATGAAATATGGTACAATATAAGATAAAGTTGTGAGAATGTATCTCCCCAGATTCTCCACCACATGATTGGAGAATAATAATCTGAGAATCAGGCCACAATTAAGTAATGTTTTATTAGCTTTTTATTGTTGCTGTAACAAACAACACAAATTTATTCTGTTACATTTCTGGAGGTCACAGTCTGACATGAATCTCATCCCACTAAAATCAAGTTGTGGACAGAGTTGCATATTTTCTGTAGTCTTTAAGGGTGAATCCATTTCCTTGCTTTTTCCAGCTCTGAGAGGCCACACACATTCCTTGACTCATATCCCTCATCCTCTATCTTCAAAGCCAGCAACATCGTATCTCTCTGACCAATATTCCATAGCTACACGTCCCTCTGACCATGGCTGGGAAAGATTTCCCTCTTTCAAAGATTCATCTGATGAGAGTGTGCCCACTCAGACAATCCAGGCTAATATTATAATTTCAAGTATTTAATTTAATCACATCTAAAAAGTCCCTTTGCCATGCAATGTAATATAGTCACAGGTTCTAGGAGTCAGAGGTAGAATCTGGACATTTTGGAGAGCCATTGTTCTACCTGTCATAGATCCCTAAAATGATAGATATATTGATATGGACAGATTAAGGGATATTATAAATAAAATCACTAAATAATTAGTACAGTTTGCAATAATAGAATGACAGATTTCTCTTTTGGGACTTGTTGCCTAGTGTTATGATGCTATACAAAGCTGATGGCACTGCTGTATTTTAATACTGCAGTTTCAGAATGTAAGTGCCACTCCCTGTGCCCCAAAATTACCAACTTTAGACAACTAACACATCTGCTAGAAATGAATGATATACTCAATGTAAGGAAGACAGAATTACCAAGTAACTAGGAAAAAAAAAAAAAAACACTGTCATCATGTTGATTCTGCTGCATAGTGACCACCATTGGGTTTCTGAGACAGTAAATCTTTATGGAAGTAGGTTTTCCGGTCTTTCTTCTGTGGAATGGTTGGTGGGTTGAACCATCACTCTTCTGGTTAGCAGTCAAGTGCCTTAGGCACTGTGCCACCAGTGAGGGGTGGAGGAAACCTTAATTCAACACTATAAATAAAGTGTGCACATAATATCTCTCATATGAACGTTCCTCCTAAAATCTTACTATTTTGATTATATGTATGCCTTTAACACCAGAGATACTTACAAACATGACAATATGGATGTGTGGTGTTGGTAGTGGTGCTTGGTCAGAGAAAATAATAAACTAAGGGACACGACAAAAAAAAGCCCTGAAATTATAGGATATCACTTAGTAAAATGGAGAGAAGATTGAAGTTGTCAAAGACTTCACATTGCTTGGTCCCTCAATCAATGCCAATAGAAGCAGCAGTCAGGACATCAGACGACCTATAACAATGGGAAAAAATGGCTGCAAAGGACCTGTTTCAAGTGCTGAGGAGCAAAGATATCTCCTTGAGGACTAAGCTGCTCCTGACATAAGCCATCATATTTTCAATTGCCTCATATGCATGTGAGAGCTTCAAAATGAATAAGGAAGACTGAAGAATTGATGCTTTTGAGTTGTGGTGCTGCTGAAAGTACCATGGACTGCTAAAAGAACTAACAAATCTGTCCTGGAGGAAGTGCAGCCTGAATGCTTCTTGGAAGAGAAGATGTCCAGACTTTGTCTCACCTACTTCAGTTATATTGTAAGAAGGGACCGTTCCCTGGAGAAGGATGTTATGCTTGGTAAGTTGGAGGGTCGAGGAAAGAGGAGAAGGCTCTTTGTGAGATAGATTGACACAGTAGTTGCGGTGATGGGCTCAAGTATAGCAAGGATCGTTGAGCTGGCTTGGGACTGGGCGGTGTTTAGTTCTGCTGTGCATAGATTTGCTATGAGTCAGAGATTCAACCACATCGAACAATAACAACCTAGTATGATCATATCTGAGATGTATTTGAACATTCTAACCCCAGCTTTTTGGCCCTACTCAGGTAGCTAGCATGACAATTCTACATCATGGAAGGGTAAAGGGAAAGCAGCAACAAGACTTAACTGTCTTTATTCTTAAATAAATTTATCATTACTCCACCATCCTCTTGAACTCAGTCTCAGACCTGACAGTCAATGTTTCCATAAAAACTCTTCTAAGCAATAAGACTTGTGTCAAAGAGGCACATATTTTATGAGGTCTCTGGTTTTCTTCCTTATAAAAAGAATAACTATTTTGATGCCCATATCAGTTTGTTGCTAAGGATTTTATTTCTGCAAACGACTTGCTAAAAATTCTGCAGAGGAGGAAACAACCCTGCCAGCCCACTCATCTGACACTGCTCCCTCCACCATCATCACTCCACGCACATTGTTAGTCTTTTTAGAATCATAGGTCCAACAGTGTCCATAGGAGCCATGTTGTTGTTATGTACCATTGAGTCAGACCCGACTCATAGTGACCCCTCCTTGGGTTTCCAAGGCAGTATCACTACGGAAGTAGATTGCCCCATCTTCCTTCCGAGAAGTGGCTAGTGGTTTTGAACCACCAGCCTTCTGGTTAGCAGTCAAGTGCCTTAGGAACTATGCTACCAGAGCTCTAGTGTTCATCAATACTAACTAACTTAGCATAGTGCTAAGTGTAACTTAGCATAGTGCTACGCTGGTGGTTCAAACTCACCAGCCACTCCTCAGAAGGAAGATGGGGCAATCTACTTCCATAGTGAAAATGCCTCAGAAACCCAAGGAAGGGTCACTATGAGTTGGGTCTGACTTGACGGCACATGACAACAAACAACAACATTTTAGGCCACCTCGTGCTTATGAACTCCTGAATAAATGAGAATCAATTCCATTATTCAAAGTACAGAGGCCTCATTTCCTGTGTTTATAACTTTCTTAGCACCAAGTACAATACTCTTGAGGCTAGAAGTTGCTCAGTATTCTTGAAAAGTTATAATAACTGACTTTTGTAAATGCATATTCCCTATTCAGTCTGGTTTTTCCTTCCATTTAAGTCCAGGGAAATCACTTTCATTAGTATTCAAATCAATGTTTAATACTCCTATGCTACAGTTACCAAAAGTAACTAACAAAAGAGCTAAGGCCCTTAAATGCAGATACAACCTTTTTTGGGGGTATATTTAAATATGCAAATATATTAAATATTATTTAAACTTTGCTTTATACTGATGAACCCTTCATATGTATTACCAAATTTGGTTCAAAAAAAAACAACCTGTAAATTATGTTAATATTTTTCTCATATTGCAATAAAGAAAACTGAGCCTAAAGGTTAAGATATTTTTAAATCATACAAGTAGCAAATGATGGAGATAGGACATAAATCCAACTTCTCTAATTTCAGAACTCATGGTTTTCCACTATTGCTTGGTAACATGTATGTGTGTGTGTGTGTGTGCACTTCAAGTCAACCACACTGAGTCAATGGTAGTAAATAGAAAATTCAGTTTATGGCACTGTTATAGATTAAACTGTGTCCCCTCAAAATGTGTACTGGATTCCTAATCTTTGTACCGAGGGATGTAATCCAGTTTGGAATTAGGATTTTCTCTGTTAGGTTAATTACATCATACCCAAGTAAGGTGGGTTTTAATCTAAGCACTTCTGAGTTATAAAAAGAACAGATTAGACACAGAGATATACACAAACACTCTGGGGAAGGCAGACGGCATGTGAAGATCACCAAGGAACCAAGGAACACCCGAGGCTACCAACAATAAAGGAATTGACGTGATCAAGACCCTGATTTGGATTTTTAGCCTCCAGAACTAGGGGAAAATAAAGCGATGTTCTTTAAATCCACCCATTTGTCATATTTTTGCTACAGCAGCCTTAGAAAACTAAGAAAGGCACTAAAATATTAGAGGTAAGAAACCCAGCAGGAGAAAGTCTTAATACCTAAGACTTGCCTCTTAATATTCCCTTTCAGAAGAAATAAGTTACTCTGTCAAAGATATTGCAAGGAAGAATTACAAATTTCTAAATTACAGAGAAAGAAGAATATGAATGTATTTTTTTTATATTACTCACCAAAAACTCATCTAAACACTAATGCAATTCATCTTAGTCATCTATACTACTGTTATACATTTTATTTAATACCTAAAACTTTCCATTCTAATTGCAAAGGAAAGTCGCAAAAGCAATATGAAGAGATATGTGTAGTCATAGGAAGCATGTTCCTATATCTGTAGGAACACAGCAATCAGTGAACTTTGAGTCTCTTCAAAACTGACATTAGGGCCAACCATATGAGATTGCTAATATTTGATCAACTTTATTTTGGTTTTGAAAAACATATTTCCTTACTGAAACTGGTGATGGAGCAGCTGCATTTCTAAAATATGAAGATGAAGAGAGTGAGTGTCTGCTCATGAAGAGAATTTTGCATCTGTTAACCAGTATAAGTGATGTACAATAGGTACATGACATGAGATGCTACTGACTGCTAACTGCTTTGTTAATAT
>NW_006921687.1:4220849-4228911 GCF_000298275.1 Orycteropus afer afer
CTGGTTGTTGACTGCAACGAATGATGAATCCAAGATCTCCAGTCAGAACGGTGGACTGCTCACTCACAGACAGTTGAGGCAGCACAACAGAATCCCAATCCACAGAAGAATGTCTCTCTTCCCAGGATGTCCCTGGATATCCTGGAAGCAGGCCACACCCCTAGGGAAACTCCCCTTGAACAGATTGCCCACTCAGAACACAGTCATCCGATCTCATCATGGGAACAATCACACAGAACTGGGGTCCAGCCAAGTTGACACACAGCTCCAACTATCACAACATCTAATCTTCCAATTCAAATTTGATAGCCCTGTTATGTTTGTATAATGACCAATCAGTTTCACCAGATCATATAAACTGATATGTAATTGTATATTTATTTTAATATGTATTGCTCCTAAAATTCTAGTACCTTCTTCTAAGCTCTATGAAGGGAGTGTGATGCCTGTGTTTTTCAGGACCTGAAACAGTGTGCCTGACATATAGAAGGCCCTTAATAAATATATGCTAGCTAAGTGAATAAATACCAGGGGAAAACAAAGGTGAAGCCAGACATATTGAAGTGCAGAACCCAAGCGGACATTGTACACAATACAGTCCAAACCTGCCTTCTATAAATGAGCAAAGTGAGGTCCATAGAGGTTATATAGTCAAGGTTCTACCAGTAATAATCAGTAGATACAGGATTAAAATTCAGTTTCATAAATTCTTAGGCTCGTGCTTCATTATAATATCTCCCAGAATCTGTGGTGTTGCTGTTGATTTTCCTATTTATAAGTGTTGAACTTTCTGCTTGGTATTTTCCAAGAAGGTGATATATAGGAGGGAATGATCTTGGCTAGTAAAGTGGGCAAGAGATATAGAAAAAGGCAGACCTAATAGGATGGAAAGAAGGAGAGACAAAAACAGAATTATGGTATTTTATGATGATGTAAATTAAAAAAAAAATTGAAGAAGACATTCAGGTATTATTAGAAACAATAAAAATCTGCTTTGAAAAAAGAGAATGAGCAGTGATTGTGTTAGTGCTGAAAGGAAAGAAAATTTCCTAATATATGTATAGGCTTAAAATGAACTGTTTCTAATAAAAGGTATATAATTTCCAAATACCTAGCACTATTCCAATGATGTACAAGCAGTGCTGGTAGATTTCCACTCTAAAGTACTGCTATTTCAATTTATGAAAACTGTTGGTAATTTTGTCCTGAACAAAACTTCTAATATGCTTGCAGATTTACCCAATTTGACATCATATCTGAAACATCAGTGTTAAAGTACATCAGAGAGAATAAGAACATGAAGTTAGGTATATCAGTATAGTTGAACATAAGAAAATGAAAGGAAAAATATCCTTTATTATAAAGAAGTACAGAACATCTTCACATAAGTGATATTTACAGTGATCTTTTTTATAGGGTACACTATTGCAAAGGGTAATGGAGAAGGCTCTGTTGGGTGTTATATTTATGATATAATCCAGAACATTCCAAAATCAGGCACACATGAAAAGATCATATATGATTATATCATAGCCTAGAACAATGTATGGCACAAATTGCCATTTTAATAAATACTAGTGAATAAATAAATAATATTTCTTACCCAATCATGAATGTCTATGGATATACAGTTCCTTCACTAGTGGGAATAAATGTATCACATTCATCAGGGTGCTTTCTAAAATTCTGAGTAATATCTAAGTGAGTACCTATGATGCTATCTATATTAGTCAGTGTTCAGTAGGAAAACACATCATTCTAGATATTTCAATTCAAGGTGGACTGTCTACAAGTCATTAGGTTACAAAATTTTTGAGGATTGCAGGAGCAACTATGAGACTGTGGAGGGGGTACAAAGGGAGGGTTCAGGAATATTGTGTAAAAATCAGAAACTTCAGAAAGTTACTTTCTACTTGTTGTTCTTGTTATCTGCCATCGAGTCGGACCTGACTTATAGTGACCCTTCCTTGGGTTTCCAAGGCAGTATAATTATGGAAGTAGATTGCCCAACCTTCCTTCCGAAGAGTGGCTGGTGGGTTTGAACTGGCAGCCTTCTTGTTAGCAGTCAAGTGCCTTAGGCAGTACTCCACCAAAGCTCCTATACTTTCTACAGGAACTTAAATTTATATGTCCACACATTGATTTACACCTATACAGGGTACAAGTGCATGTTGTTATCTTCTGGTGCTACAGTGGCCCACTGATGGAATCTGCCTCCACAGCTATGAAAACTCAATGAAGTTCTAACCCCTTCAACCTCCTGGTCTCAGAAAAATCCCTTCCATTGATAAACTCTAAACCTGATCCTTCTAGCAATGCGATTTGGACTCCAGCAACTATGGAGGTCATTTTAGATACATAATGGTGATAAAAATCAACATGGTCCCAAAACTATTGTCATGGAAGACTCATCCCATATAAGAAAGAGAGATATTTATAAAACAATAGTTTCATAAAAGTAATGTGTGTGTGTGTGTGTGTGTGTGTGGTACCAAACCTTGTTCTAAATCCCTTAAATGTAGTAACTCACTCCTCATAAAACCTCTATATGGTACATACCATTATCATTTCCACTTTATAGATAAGAACACTGAAGAATAGAAATACTAAATGAACTTTACCCAAGGTCACACAGCTAGTAATTAGCAAAACTGGAATCTGAGCTCAAGCAGTCTGGCTCAAGCCCATGTTGTTAACATGCTATGTTGAGGTGACTTCTGTTAGATAGCAGAATAGACAGACAAACTACACAGGCCCTCTTCAAAAAAAGAAAAGAGAAACCAATTGACAGAGATACAGAAGATAATCTTAGAGCCTTAAACTTTGAAAGGAAGGATACAGAAGTGGATTAAATAGTACTAGTAGAAGAACCTGAATGAAAACAGTGAATAAGGAGGCAAACAGAGCTGTGGAGCATCAGCTAGCCTGACAGCATGGCCAGTTTGAATATTTACAAGTGGTATGAGGACCAGGGCAGCAACCTAAAAATCAGCCCTGCTCACCAAGGACTGCATGGACAACTATAATGGTGGCTGATGACTGAAAAGGAAAACACAAATAAGGAGAGAAACTGAGCTGTGGATTTTCAGCTTTTTGGGGGGTGCAACCTCTTTGAATATTGACAAGCAGTACAGCCTTTGTGGATATTTAAAGTGGCAATGTTCTGAACCAGAGACTTAAGAATAGGTCGTGCTTGCTGAGGACAGCACAGGCAACAACCCCTGGAGACTGATGAATGGAATGTTACTCTTACACCCCACACCCTCTTGGTGTATGGAAGTGTGGCCATGCCACACCTCCACCCACTTTTTGGACCACCAGGAATCCCATCCCAGTCTATGTGCTCTGAACAAGCA
Source organism: Orycteropus afer afer (assembly GCF_000298275.1). Taxonomy (NCBI): domain Eukaryota; kingdom Metazoa; phylum Chordata; class Mammalia; order Tubulidentata; family Orycteropodidae; genus Orycteropus; species Orycteropus afer. The sequence goes on from NW_006921687.1 coordinate 4,224,206, forward strand.
TGGGTGACCTGTATTATTGTTGTTGTTGTTTGTTTGTTTCTTTTAAATTATTCTTTTTCTTTTCCTCTTTATTTTCATTCTTTCCTGTCCCTTCCTGGGTTCTTGTTTTTGGTTTGTTTTTTTTTTTTTTCCTCTTCCCTTTTTGTGCTTTCCCCCCTCCCTTTTTTGTTTTTAGCTCTTCTCATAACTTTTTTTTTTTTTTTTGGTAGTTTTTCTCACTTTTATTCTTTATTATTCCTTTACTCTTACTCTTTTCTCTTATTCTGCCTGCCCAGAGAGTGTGGGTTTTTATTCTCTTTTCCTATTTATATTTCTTTTGTCTTTCAAAAATATTTTTTAAAAATATTCCTTCTCATTTATTACCTTTCTGGCAATTCTTGTGTGTTTATGCAACTTGTGTTTTATGTCTTCTTGTTTTTACTTTTGTGGCGGCTGTTATTATTGTTGTTTTTGTCTAACTGAGTGCGAGATAGCAACCATGCCCATAAAACCCAACCATACTCACACCTCCTTCAGCCCTATTTACTGAATGAGGGTCACCACTTGCATCTGCACCACATGGCCAATGATAGTCAACAGTCAATACAAGCCCGACTCACCCTTAACTGATCTTCATGAACAGCTAACAAAGATCTGTGCACCCATTCTCATTCTCTGTCACACCCACCAGCAGACAGATGGTGAGTGCATAAGTGCTGCCAACTAGTGAATAGAAAAGAACAGTAGCCTGCTCACTCAGATATATCAAAAGAAAACAATAAATCCTGAGGAATCACGCCAACATACAATCATCAATGAAATATAAATACAATAATTTGGCAATGTCTCAGAGGCAACAGACCATCACAGTCCACACAGAGAAGCAAGATAAAATAATAGAAACAAGGATTCAGGATACAGACCCAGAAAACATCCCTGAGGAAGAAGCAGCATTGGAACTCCCTGATAAGAAATTCAAAATAATTGTATTTAGGTACTTTCAACAGATTGAGAGACAAATCAGGTAAACACTGATAAAGTTAAGAAAAACATAGACAAAACCCTAGAACAATTTGGGAAGACAATACAAGAACAAAATGACCAAAAAAATAAAAAACTAGAAATGATACAAAATCTAGACATAGAAATCCAGAAGATCAAAACTAAAATTTCAGAAATGGATAACACATTGAACAGGCAAAGTAGTAAGATTGAATCAATGGAAGACAGAAGTAGTGAGATTGAAGACAAATACCTCAATACTACTTTGGTAAGGGATCAATCAGAAAAAAGATCAAAACAAAATGAAGAAAGCCTAAGAGTCATATGGGATACCATTAAGAGGAATAACTTAAGTATAATCAAAATTCCAGTACAGGAAGAGACAGAGAAAACTGTCAAAGATTTGTTTCCCTTATCTGGTGAAAGACAAGAATATATCCAATCAAGAAGTTCAATGAACCCCAAACAGGACAGATCCCAAAAGAAATCAATAAGAAATATCAAAATCAAAGTCACTGTGGTAGTTATGTTTATGTGTCAACTTGGCTGGGCCTGGTTGAGTGACTGGGCAGCTGGTGGTAGTTAATCCCCATGAAGAGACTGGCAATCAACTCCATGGTGGGATCTACCACAAGCAGCTGGTAGCTGCCTTTGGGTATGTGGTCTGCTTCCTGTATATAAGGAGAAGCCTTTAGGTATGGTCTGTAGCCTATGGCACGTTTGTACCCTGCATGTAGCCATGTCATTGCTCAGCAGCCTGCTATGCTCTGCCGACCTTGGGACTTACAATGGACTTAAGTTAATGGCCTGCCATGTGGTTTGGTAATATTGGGACTGTGCCTTTTTCCTTGTCAAAATTGGGGCTTGTCAGCCTCAGCAGCTTGCAGCTATCTGAGTGAAGAAATGCCTGTAGCTCCAGTGGGCCAGAAGCAGGAGGCAGAGCTGGACCCTAAGGTTGAGGGGCTTTCACCCAGCCCCTAGAACCTGGCACTTTGAACTTGGCCTTAAAGCCTCCAAGTTGTAAGAATAAACTCTTGTTTGTTATGGCTATCCAATTTGTGGTATATTTCTCATCAGAGCGACACTAGGTAACCAGGACAGAAGTTGATACCGAGAGAGTGGGGTGCTGCTCTGACAGATACCTAAGTGTGGAAACAGGAGTGGAGTGTGTCCTTGACCCGAGACCCTGGCAGAGAGACCCTAGCATATGGCTTGACAGACAGCAAGAGACCGGCATTAGAGATGGCAGGAGCAGAGCCCAAAGACCGGCATGAGAGACGGTGGGAGCAGAGCCAAGAGAACCGGCACAAGAAAGCAACAGCCTTACCAGCCCATGGAGGAGAAAGCCAGATGCCATTGGGTAGACAGTTTCCTGGTGGAGTGGGTTGCCTTGGGGCATTAATTGGTAAAAGAGAGTGGCATGAAATGGAGTGGCAGGTTGGCAGGCCCATGAAGCAAGAAAGCCAAGTGTTTTTTGGGCAGGGTTTTCCAGTGGAGTGGGTTGTCTTCGGGCATTAATTGCCAGAAGTGAAGAGACCAAGGAAATGGAAGCACAGCTGCCTCAGCCTGAAAGGGTAGGACCATGGCCTTTGGGGGTGGAATGACCACAGCCCCCTAGGTTTCAAAGAGCCAGGCCATCACCAACTTGGTTCTGGAGTGTGGGGCTGCTCATTCATGTGAGCCAGTGGGATGGACCCATTGCCACTGCCCAAGAGCGAGGGGTCAGGGCTGCCATGCCCAAGAGGGAGAAGAACAGGGTCCATGAATCCAAGGGAGTGAGGTCACCACTCAGGAGCTAGGGGACTGGAGCCACCCAGTGAGGTGACCTGTACAGATACCACCCATTGAAGATCTATCTGTACAGGTGCCAAGTTGACAAGGGGTGGAATTGTGGTGGTTGTGTTTGTATGTCAACTTGGCTGGGCCTGGTTGAGTGGCTGGGCAGCTGGTGGTAGTTAATCCCCATGAAGAGACTGGCAATCAACTCCATGTGGGATCTACCACAAGCAGCTGGTAGCTGTCTTTGAGTATGTGGTCTGCTTCCTGTATATAAGGAGAACCTTTGGGTATGGTCTGTAACCTATGGCATGTTTGGACCCTGCATATAGCCATGTCATTGCTCAGCATCCTGCTATGCTCTGCCGACCATGGGACTTACAATGGACTTAAGTTAATGGCCTGTCGTGTGGTTTGGTAATATCAGGACTATGCCTTTTTACTTGTCAGCCTTGGGACTTCTCAGCCTCAGCAGTTAGCAGCTGTCTGAGTGAAGAAATGCCTGTAGCTCCAGTGGGCCAGGAGCCAGAGGCAGAGCTGGACCCCAAGGTTGAGGGGCTTCCACCCAGCCCCTAGAGCCTAGCACTTTGAACTTGACCTTGTAAGAATAAACTCGTTTGTTAAGACCATCCCACTTGTGGCATATTTCTCATCAGAGCGGCACTAGGTAACCAGAACACTCACCAAAACCAAAGACAAAGAAAAGAATCCTGAAGATAGCACAGGAAAAACTGAAAGTTACCTATAAAGAGCAGCCAACAAGACTAAGCTCCGATTATCAGCAGAAACCATATGTGGTGGTTATATTTGTGTGTCAGCTTGGCTGGGCCTGGTTGAGTGTCTGGGCAGCTGGATGTAGTATTCCTCATGATGAGACTGGTAATCAACTCCATGGTGGAATCTACTGGGAGCAGCTAAGTAGCTGCCTTTGGGTATGTGGTCTGCTTTCTGTATATAAGGAGAAGCTTTGAGAATGGTCTCTATCCTATGGCACACTTGGACCCTGCATGTAGCTGTGTCATTGCTCAGCAGCCTGCTATGCTCTGCCGACCTTGGGACTTACAATGGACTTAAGTTAATGGCATGCCATGTGGTTTGGTAACATTGGGACTGTGTCTTTTTCCTTGTCAACCTTGGGGCTTGTCAGCCTCAGCAGCTAGTAGCTGTTTGAGTGAAGAAACACCTCTAGCTCCAGTGGGCCAGGAGCAGGAGGCAGAGCTGGACCCCAAGGTTGGGGGGCTTTCACCCAGCCCCTAGAGCCTGGTGCTTTGAACTTAGACTTAAAGCCTCCAAATTTTAAGAATAAACTCCTGTTTGTTAAGCTATCCCATTTGTGGTATTTCCTGTCAGAGCAGCACTAGGTAACCAGAACACTATATAAGTGAGAAGGCAATGAGATGGTATATATGAAACCATGAAAGAAAAAAATTTCCAACCAAAATTATACAGCCAGCAAAACTGTCCTTCAAATATGATGGTGAAATGAGGATATTTCCAGACAAGCAGAAATTAAGGGAATTTGGTAAAACCAGACCAACCTTACAAGAGATGCTATTTAGGGGGTCCTTTGTACAGAGAACTAACAAAAGCAAACAACAACTGATGGTTAATACACAAGATGACACAACCCAGAAACTGACCCAGTTATAGAAGTATCCAAAGTAAAATAAGCTTACAATACTGTAAATGGGGAACCAGAGACATCAATTGGCAAATGAGGATAACTACAAATTAAAAAGAGGGAAAAAACAGTGTAGGTACAGAACTTCTAAATGGGAGGAAGTCACAGCAATCGCAGGATAGAATAGACTGTTCTAAACTTGGGAAGAAAATTATAAATCACAGGGTAACCTCAAAGAAAAATGATAAACCTTCATATCAAAATAAAAAAGAGGACAAGCACAAATATTTAGCTAATATGAAAACAACAGCAATGAAGGAAATGATAA
>NW_006921687.1:4230549-4231785 GCF_000298275.1 Orycteropus afer afer
AGAATGTTGTTGTTGTTGTTGTTGTTTGCCATCGAGTCGGCCCTGACTCATAGCGACCCCTCCTTGGGTTTCCGAGGCAGTATCACTACGGAAGTAGAATTGCCCAACCTTCCTTCCAAGGGGGTTGGTGGGTTTGAACCGCCAGCCTTCTGGTGAGCAGTCAAGTGCCTTAGGCACTATGCTACCAGAGCTCCTTCCCTCAATAATATAGATGCAAAAATCTTCAACATAATACTAGCCAATAGACTCCAATAAGATATCAAAAAAATACAATATGACCAAGTGGGGTTCATATCAGGTATGCAAGGATGATTCAACATTAGAAAAACAATCAATGTCATCCAGCACATAAATAAAAAAAAAAAGGAAAAGAGCTATATGATCATATCAATCAATGCAGAAAAGGCATTTGATAAAATCCAACACCCATTCATGATCAAAACTCTCAACAAAACAGGAATAGAGGGGAAATTCCTCAACACAATAAAGGGCATATATACAAAACCAAAATCAACAGTGGAGAGAGACTGAAACTGTTCCCCTTGCAAACAGGACCTAGACAAGGATGCTCCCATCACCACTTCTATTCAACATTGTATTGGAAGTCTTAGCCATGTCAATAAGTCAAAACAGGCAACCAAATTGGTAAGGAAGAAGTCAAACTATCCCTATTTGCTGATGATATGATCCTATATATAGAAAACCCAAGAGAGTCAGCAAGAAAAATACCAGAACTAATTGAGAGATTTAGCATAGTGGTGGGATACAAGATCAAACATACAAAACACATACAAACACACAAAAATCAGTTGGATTCCGCTACACCAGCAAAGAGTTTGCTGAAAAGGAAATAAGGGTATCAATACCATTTTTAATAGATACCAAAAAAATACAATATTTGGGAATAAATCTTACCAGGGACACAAGCCCTGTACAAAGAATACTACAAAACACTACTTCAAGAAACCAATGGAGACCAAAATAAATGGAAGAACAACCATGCTCATGGATAGGAAGATTGAACATTGTGAAAATGTCAGTACTACCTATGATACTTAGAGCTGTTTGTCAACTTGGCTGGACCACCTTCCACCTCAGTGAAATTTTCTAGGGGTCCAATGGTGTGGGGCATGTCAAGATATTCCTACTAAAGTGAAGGATAAGTTATTGTATCTGGCTTCCCCCACAACTAAAAAGGAGGCACAACATCTGGTGGGTCTCTTTGGATTTTGGAGG
>NW_006921687.1:4232158-4234268 GCF_000298275.1 Orycteropus afer afer
AAAGTTGGATGTGCACAGCAGCACTCCATCATTAAATGGAAGTGGTATATCAGAGATTGGGCTCAAGCAGAACATGAAGGCACAAGTAAATTGCATGAGGAAGTGGCCCAAATGCCTATGGTCTCCTGTCACATTACCTTCCCTGTCCCACTCTGCACCTATGGCCTCATGGGGAGTTCCTTATGATCAGTTGACTGAGGAAGAGAAAACTCGTGCCTGGTTTACAGATGGTTCTGCACTATATGCAGGCACCACTCGAAAGTGGACAGCAGCGGCACTGCAGCTCCTTTCTGGGACTTACTTGAAGGACAGTGGTGAAGGGAAATCCTCCCAATGGGTGGAACTTCGAGCCATGCATATAGCTGTTCACTTTGCATAGAATAAGAAATTTCCAGATGTGCAGTTATACACAGATTCATGGGCTATGGCTAATGGCTTGGCTGGATGGTCTGGGACTTGAAAGGAGTATGATTGGAAAATTGGTGACAAGGATGTAAGGGGAAGAGGTATATGGATAGATCTCTCTGACTGGACCAAAGGAGTAAAGATATTTGTGTCTCATGTGAATGCCCACCAAGAGGTGACCTTGGCAGAGGAGGACTTTAAGAACCAGGTGGATAGGATGACACGTTCAGTGGAAACCAGCCATCCTTTTTCCCCAGCTCCTCCTGCTATTGCTCAAAGGGCTCATGAACAAAGTGGCTATGGTGGCAGGGATGGAGGTTATGCACAGTCTCAGCAACATAAACTTCCACTTACCAAGGCTGATTGGCTACCGCCACTGTTGAGTGCCCAATCTGCCAGCAGCAGAGACCAACACTGAGTCCACGGTATGAAACCATTCCTCAGGGTGATCGGCCAGCAACCTGGTGGCAGGTTGTTTACATTGGCCACTTCCATCATGGAAAGGACAGTGTTTTGTTCTTACTGGAATACTTATTCTGGACATGGATTCTCCTTCCCTGCACGCAACGCTTCTGCCGAAATTACCATCTGTGGACTTACAAAATGCCTTATCCACCGTCATGGTATCCCACACAGCATTGCTTCAGATCAAAGGACTCACTTCATAGCAAATGAAGTGTGGCAATGGGCCTATGCTCATGGAATTCACTGGTATTACCAAATTCCCCATCATCCTGAAGCAACTGCCTTAATAGAATGATGGAATGGCCTACTGCAAACACAATTACGGTGCCAAGTAGGTGGTAATACCTTGAAGCATTGGGAAAATGTTCTCCAAGAGACTGTATATGCTCTAAACCAGTGTCCAATATACTGTTGGTTCTGTTCTCCAATACCCAGGATTCATGAGTCCAGGAACCAAGGGGTGGAAAGGGGAGTGGTACCACTCACTATTACCCCTAGTGAGGCACTCAAAAAATTTTTGCTTCCTGTCCCTGCTACCCTGTGCTCTGGGGGTCATGAGATCTTAGTCCCAAAAGGAGGAACACTCCCACCTGGAGACACAATACTGATTGCATTGAACTGGAAATTAAGAATGCCACCCGGCCATTTTGGCTTCCTCATGCCTCTGGATCGACAAAGAAGGGCATTACTGTGCTATCTAGTGTGACAGATCCTGATTACCAAGGCGAAATTGGGTTGGCTTTACATAATGAAGGTAAAGAAGAATATGTCTGGAATACAGGAGATTCTTTAGGACTTCTCTTAGTACTACCATGCCCTGTGATTAAAGTCAATGGAAAATAACAGCAACCCAATTCTGATATGACTACTAAAGGCCCAGACCCTTCAGGAATGAAGGTTTGGGTCACCCCACCAGGCAAAGAACCATGACCAGCAGAGGTGCTTGCTGAGGGCAAGGGAAATATAGAATGGGTGGTGGAAGAAGGTAGTTCTGCATATCAGCTACGACCACATGACCAGCTGCAGAAATGAGGACTGTGACTGTTATTTTTCTTCATTGTATATGTGCATCAAATATTGTTGTTCCTTTCTGTTATGAACTGTGAAATGCAAGTAAGGTTAATGCCTTTCACTTGCACGTGTGTTAGCGTATCAAGTTAGGTGCAAATATGACTCTATAATTGTCCTTATTTAGAGATTATATATGGTTAAGAAGATATGTACAACTGCCAAGTTGACA
>NW_006921687.1:4234711-4257354 GCF_000298275.1 Orycteropus afer afer
AATTTCTCTTTCTCTCTCTCTCTTTCTATAGGCTTTACTGGTTTTGCTTCTCTAGAGAACCCAGTCTAACACACTATACTACCCAAAGAAATCTATACATTCATTGCAATCCCAATCCACATTCCATCAACATTTTTTAAGGACATGGAAAAAACAATCACTAATTTTATTTGAGAAGGAAAGAGAGTTTGGATACGCAAAGGTCTACTGAAGAAGAACAAAGTAGGAAGTCTTATCATGGATCTCAAAACCTATTATACAGCTACAGTAGTTAAAACAGCCTGGTATTGGTACAACAAACACATAAACCAGTGGAATAGAATTCAGAACCCAGAAATAGATCCATTGACTTATGGTCAGCTAACCTTGAACAAAGGGGTGAAATTCATTAAAGGGGAAGAGATGATCTCTTTAACAAGTAGTGCTGACAAAATTGGTTATTCATTTACAGAAAAATAAAGCAAGATCCAGACCTCACACCATACACAAAAACTAACTCCAGATGGATCAGACTTAATTGTGAAACCTACAACTACAAAGTTCATCAAGGAAAATATAGGGGCAGACTTAAATGCTCTAATTTATGGCATAAATAGATCATCAAGCTTAACCCAAAATGCACAAACAGCAGAAGATAAACCACATGAATGGGACCTTCTAATAATTAAATTTTTATGTGCTTCAGAAGACTTCTCCAAAAGAGTAAAAAGAGAACCTGCAGATTGGGAAAACATATTCAGCATTGATATGCCTGAAAGGGGACTTATCTCTAAACTTTATAGGAAACCTCGACAATAAAAAAGACAAACAATCTAATTAAAAAATGGGCAGAAGACATGAATAGACACTTCACCAAAGAAGATATTCAGGCGGCAAACAAACACAAGAAATGTTAATGACCACTGTTGTTGTTATGTGCCGTCAAGTCGGACCCAATTCATAGCGACCCCTCCTTGAGTTTCCGAGGCGATATCACTATGGAAGTAGGCTGTCCAACCTTCCTTCCAAGGAGTGGCTTGTGGGTTTGAATATTAGCCATTACTAAAAACCAAACCAAACCCACTCCCATCAAGTCAATTCTGACTCATAGTGACCCCTCTTGGGTTTCTGAGGCAGAGAATCTTTACAGTCTCTCTTCTATGGAGTGGCTGGTGGGTTTGAACCACCAACCTTCTAGTTAGCAATCAAATACCATTGGGCACTGTGCCACTGGAGATGCAAACCAAAACAGCGAGATACCATCTTACTCTAGCACTAATAGAAAAGTTCAAAAAGACAGAAAATAACAAATGCTGGTGATGATGTAGAGAGACTACCACCCTCATACACTGCTGGTGGGATTGTAAAATGATACAACTATTGTGGAAATCAGTATGGTGATTCCTTAAGAAGTTGCAAATAGAAATAGCATTTGATTCAGCAATCCCATTACTGGGTATATATCCTAAAGAAGTGAGATCCAGGACACTAACAGATATCTGCAGCACTATTCACAATAGCAAAGAGATGTAAACAACCTAAGTGCCCATCAAGAGAAGAATGGATAACCAAACTAAAGTACATACATACAATGGAATACTATGCAACACTAAAGAATAATGTAGAATATGCAAAACACCACATAATATAGATGTAGTTGGAGGACATTGGTTGAGTGAAATAAGTCAACTACAGGACAAATATTGTATTAGTTCACTTTTGTAACAAGTCCAGGACAGCTTTGCATAGGAAACTTTCTTTGTTGGTTACCAGGGATGGGAGGGGAAGGAAGAGAATACTGTTAGATAGGTAGAAGCAAGTATTGATTTGGGTGAAGGGAAGGGCAATGGACCAAAAGTAAGTGATCAACACAGTGGCACTGAGGAAGAGGAAGATACAGAGAGGTACACAAGAGGTACAAACAATGATAAACCCTGTTATATATACAATACTGTGTTGTCAGTGATAACAAACATTAATCTAAGGGTAAATAGATTTGTAGACAGGCTGAATGATCAGGTATGTCCAGGCAAAAGGGAAATACATCCATGACCATATATAAGGATGGCAGACAATATTTCTACATAAGTATTTGTATGTGTCGTAAGAATGTCCAATTATATACTAGCACTGGCAAGGGGCAAAGTTATGATAACTTCTTGGCTACACCCAACCACCATGAGGGAGTGAGTAGTTGGACCTGTGGGCTCAGAACCATGGTCGCAGAAGACATCAAACTCAATTGGCATAACATACTATACAAAAACATTGTTGTATAGCCTACTTTCGTGAGTAGCGACTGGGGTCTTAAAAACTTGTCAGCAGCCATCTAGGTGCAACAATGAGTCTCTTCTCACACAGAGCGAAAAAGAATGAAGAAAACCAAAGACCCATGGAAACAATTAGTCCAAGGGATTAGTGGACCACGTGAACCTCCACCTGTATGACCATGAGACCAGGAGAACTAAGAATAGAAAAATAGAAGAACATAGCCTTCCTTTCCATGAGCCAGGCATTATACTAAGTACTAAATATATGATAAGCTCCAACCCAGAGGAAAAACAGAAAGATAATACTCAGCCCAACTTGTGATCCACCCCCAAAATAACTCTCTATGAAAATTTTAGCAGTTTACAAAGTTGGTGTATGGATAGACTAGCAGGCTATGAAATATTTTTCAAGTGACATCCAAATCTTACCATTAGGATTCCTAAGAGTTAACACTACTAATTTTTAAACTCAGATTTGAAGAAGTTAAATCATCAAATCATTATTTGTTCTTTGTTATTTTATGTGAATTAAAAGACATTATTTTCTTTTGTTGACAACTAGCTATTATAATAGGAATAGAAAAATAGAGGGAGTGCCCTGGGTGATACAAATGGCTGGTAGTCGCAGTTGCGAGCTGAAAGAATGCTGGAAGTTTAAGTCCCCTCAGAGGTGCCTCAGAAGAAAGACCTGGTAATCTGCTTTCAAAAAAATAGCCTCTGAAAACTTTATGGAGCATAGTTTTACTGTAACACAGGCGAGATTACCCTGAATCAGAATCAACTCTGCGGCAACTGTTTCTTTGGAATAATAGAAATGTTGATTGGAAAAGAAGAAATGGACACTTTTTGAGCTTATGGAAATGACCAAATTGGCGTGAAGACACTGGTTTTAGAGGAGGTGGATTTGTCTGTAGGAAGAAGCAATGAGGAGGGGAATAGGAAAAAGACCGATAATTTGTCACTGTATCAACAGCAGTATCTGAGTCCATTTCCCAAATGCATACACTTTTTAACTGATACAAATAAACTATTTCCTTGTTTCCTCTGTTTAGGCATTCCACATATCTTTATGTAGGAACCCATTCTGTATTGAAAATAAGGTAAAGGAACAAAGATTAAAATATGAGCTAATTACAACAAGTGCTGAGATCCCATCAGTATATGGTGCTACAAGAGCTTGTGCTCAACTCAACTGGATGAGAAAGGAAGTCAGAGAGGCTAACCCTGTGCAGGGTTTGGAAAGCAGATGAATTATTAAGAAGAAAAGGAAGAAGATTAAAGACAGAGCCTACGTCTCTGAGATGTTCTAGACTAACGAGGAAGCCAAGAGTAAATTCAGAAGTTTGGACTTATTGGTACTGTGACTAGTAGCTACACTTGCTACAAAAGTCACATAGAATGAGATCAGATGAGTGATGAATTGAGATGGCTACATAATTCAAAAGCATATGGTAAACAGACAATTGCCAAAACACCAGAGAGAAATTTGGAGGGTACAGACTCAGTTCTGGACTGAGCATATCGGGGGGAGAGGGGAAACAAAAGATTTGACTGGTGACATCTCAAAACAGATGTCCAGATGAACCCCATTAATTGAGAAAATAATTTAATCTTAATTTTGTTTTCTAATTATGGTTCTCAACAAGATACTAAAAATCTTATAAGACTGACTAAAGATTGACTAAGGAAATAAAATATTACTTTTCTTTTTTAAATGCCATTAGCTGACAGCTAATGAGATTAGAAGAATATGACATAATAAAACTATTCTTAAGTATCCCAAATTTGCATTCTTTAATTTTTTTCTCAAAATGGTATTTGAATAATTTTATTTTATTTAAATCACTATGTTCTCTCTTTACACAGTTAAGAAACTTCTATTTGTCCAGTCTGGAAAACAAAACATTTCTGTTCTTCCTTGCTCATTTTATTTTATCTGATCTAATCTCTTAACTACAGACCCTGCAGATAATTGTAAAAGGCCTGCTCTCAGTTTTTTATTGCCAGAACCTGAGACTAAAATCCATGGAGACAAATGTAGGCAGCATTGTTTCCAGGATCCAGTCTGTTTGGCTTCTTTAAGGTTTACTTTTGCAGGCCTTCCCTGCTTCTTTCACTCAAACCGCTATATGCTTATTTGTTGTGTTTTGTTTTACTTTTTTTTGTTGTTGTTATAGGTCAGCAGAAATACATACACTCAATTCTCACTTATCAACATCATTAGATTCCAAAGATCAGGTTGTTATGCAAAAATAGGCATTATGCAAAAACAGAAGATGACCACATTAGATAACATAATGGAGGATGAATACACATTATTATGTAACTGATAAATTACATCACTACATAACTGGCAAATTACATCATTGCATAACTTCCAAACCACTGAGAACCATGGCCCAGCCAAGTTGACACATAACCTTAACCTCACAGCCAGCACTATTCTTGCCTGGTAACTCAGTATTTGTTACTGCCAGATGGACATTGTTAATGCACAAAATAGTAGTATAGTAGATTTTTTTACTATTATCATAAATGTGAAATATCAGATAATGAGACAGTCAGTAAGTAGGGTAGGTGTATTTTTATTTGCAAAGGTTCAACACAATAGACAAACAAGATGTATAATTTCATTCATTCAATTTATGACAATGGAGAGAAACTGGAATACAGAGATAAATGATGAGCAGTCAATTCGAGCACTGAGAAACTTCCCAAATGGTGGATAAATGTGAAGGAAAAGAGAAAGACGGGAAGAAATGAAAAACATCTGCGCTGAACAGTGATAGGCTCTTAAAAGTCCTTGCTTCCAATTTTATACTTTTATTTCCTACAACAAGGAGCTCTGATGGTGCTATGGTAAGGCTGTTAAACCAGAAGGTTGGTGGTTGGAAGCCACAGCCTGTTCCATGGAAAGAAAGATGAAGTAGTCTTTTTCCATAAAGATTTATAGCTTTCAAAACTCTGTGGGGGCCACTATGAGATGGAGTCAACTCCATGGAAGGTGGGTTGGTTAATATGAAATATTTCCTTGGGCAGTGAATTCTTCTCCACTCTGCTCCCCCAGTGGTATGACCTTCAGAAGTAGATCCCCAGGCCTGTCTCTCAAGGAACCTCTGGGTGGGTTCAAACCACCAACCATTTGGGTAGTAGTTGAGCACTTAACCATTTGTGCCATCCAGGCATCATAGGACCTCCTACTCTGTTCGATATCTTCCCCCTTTTCAATTTCCAAAACTAATACTTGAATCAAGCCTCTAGTCTCTCTTCCTACTCTTTAACTAGTCTCTAAAACTTTGAACTCTCCCATGCCAAGCCACCATGTGTTAACACAGAAATTTCCATAGCTCACTGAATGATCATGACACTCTCCTGATTATTTTTAGCTATTTTCCCCTGGTTGACAAGTCTTGAAACAAGTATTGTTTCAATATAATGCAAAAAGTAGTGTTTTATATTAATATGATACATTACTTATACAAAAGGCATTCAAATATTACTAATTAATAATATTACATTATTATTCATGCATAAAACAGGAGACACTTGAGCACAAAATAAGGAGAAAGCCATATACTAACATTTCACTGGGAAAGTCCACTGAAAACACAACACAGATGCACGAAGAATCACAATTACAATCCAGCCCTCCATCCACACAAAATCTATCAGTATTCATCGTGATGACTTGCTAGTTGCTGTGGTTCATAGCTCTTCAAATGAAAACAACATGGCAATAAGTTCTGAGCAGATAAATTCTTCTTATTCAAAAATCCCTTAAACAATTTAAAATTTGTTTAAATAAGCAAACAACAATCTCAAAGACAGCTTTCACAATGTGTGGATATTGCGGCAGGTAACAATTCTGCTTCCAATCAGTGTTTCAAATGGCAAGAGTAAACAAGAATTACTGGAACTGCTGGGGTCAAGTAACAATTTGGAGATCAAATATTATGTATGTTGAGGAAATGGAGCATGATTGTTAACACAAGGAATATTAACACAACCAGAAAACTCTGAAAGAGGAATGAACCAAAACAATGGGAAAAACAAAAGAAAACGGACAAAAGGATTTTAATAAAATTTTGTTTGAATCAAATGATCTTAGAACTTTTCTATGTAATATGATTACCTTAAAATGAAGTTATACAATACATGAGCTTTGGGTTTTGACCCATTGTATATGTAAAAAAAATCCAAACTCACTGCCCTTGAGTCGGATCCGACTCATAGCGACCTCTCCAAGGCGGTATCACTACAGAAGTAGGTTGCCCAATCTCCCTTCTGAAGCATGACTGGTGGGTTTGAACTGCCAGCCTTCTGGGTAGCAGTCAAATGCCTTAGGTACTATGCCACCAGAGCTCCCATTGTATATCTAATCACGCTATTTCTCGCTACTATATGAATATTTAGAGACACAACAAAAGAAACGTACCCAACAGTTAACCAATTATCTACCCTCACCCTTAAATCTTCTGAGTCCTCCTTTCTGCCTGAAATGTCTCCTCTGATTGTGCCTGTTACACCCCCCTTCACACTATCATGTACCTAGAAATTCCTTCTTCTCTCTCAAAGTGCCATTCCTTCACATGACTTCCCCTATTGCCCCCAAATGCATTAACTTCTTTCCCTGCAAACTACAGTGCTTTTCAAGAAATTAAATAGGTCATTGAGTTGTGTGACAATTTTTCTGTCCAACTTAACAGTCTACAGAAGAAATTTTGTCAAGGTTTATCTAACTTTCAGTGATAGTTCTCATCAGCTGTCCCTCCCTGTGGCCACCTTCTTGATGTAGTGAAATCCTGACCTTCAATTTCAGTTAAAAATGTGTCTCCTAGAAAGCCTTCACTGAATTCTGATGTTTCTCCCTACACTACACAATTCTCCACAGTACTTACCACATTGTACTGAAATGATCAATGTACTTAAAAACTTATAGTTATATTTCCCAAAATCCAGACCAGGACCGTATTCCACTTTATATCTGTAGCATCTAGTATAATGTATGGCCTATAATATGCACCAAAATGTTCATTAAATAAATGACCAAATGAATGTCTAATTTTTTTCCATAATTAATTCATTTTGCTATCCTTGTAGGGGGAGAGGCAGTGGACAGAGAAAACTGTCAATCCTGTAAGATTATTCTCTTTGCAATGGTAATTGCCTTTTGTTAACTACCTCTACTACCTCATACATGATGATGATAGGCATTCTTCTATAACTGAAAGAAGCCTCAGGAATGATTCAGAACAACCTTTTGTTCAGAAGCACAAAGATATGTCAGTGACTCACATGTAATGGAAACTCTACATGACCAAAATCATGCTCAACACTTTTCTTCTAATATGTTTCTAAAATATTTCCATTATCTTATATAGCAAGTGTGTAAGCCATATTTTGGAGTACCTGCCTGTGGTGGTTAATTTTATGTGTCAACTTAAAATTTTATGTGTCAACCTAGCTAGGCTATGTTGTTGTTGTTGTTGTTTTGAGATGCTGTCAAATCAGCTCCAACTCATAGCAACCCCTATGTACAACAGAACGAAATACCCAGTCCTGCACCACCCTCACAATCTTTGCTATGCTTGAGCCCACTGTTGCAGCCACTGTGTCAATCCATCTTGTTGAGGGCCTTCCTCTTTTTCACTGACCCTCTAATTTACCAATTATGATGATATCCTTCTCCAGGAATGGTCCCTTCTGACGACATGACCAAAGTAGGTGAGACAAAGTCTAGCCATTATTGCTTCTAAGGAACATTCCAGCTGCACTTCTTCCAAGATGGATTTGTCCATTTTTTTGGCAGTCCGTGGTATTTTCAGTATTCTTTGCAAACACCACAATTCAAAAGCATCAACTCCTCTTCAGTCTTCCTTATTCACTGCCCTGCTTTCACATGCATATGAGGCTATTAAAAATACGTAGCTTGGGTCAGGTGCACCTTAGTCTTCAAAGTGACATTTTGCTCTTTAAATATTCCCCAGTTATTCAGTCAAACACTATTTTAGGTTTTACTTTGAAAATATTTTGCATATGTGATTAACATCTACAATCAACTGACTTTAAGTAAAGGAAATTATTTTTCTATAATCTGAGTGGGCCTTATCTAATCAGTTGAAAAGCTTAATAGCAAAACTGAGCTTCCCTGAGAAAGGAGAAATTCTGCCTGTGAACTGCAGGTCTCCTGACTGGAAAATTACAGCCTGACAACCTGTTGTATGGATTTTAGAAAGGAGCTCTAGTGGTGCAGTGTTTAAAGCATCTGGCTACTACCAAAAGATCAGTGGTTCAAACCCACCAGCTGTTCCACAGAAGAAAGATGAGGCAGTCTGCTTCCATACAGATACAGCCTTAGAAATCAATTCAATAGCAGTGAGTTAGTCAGCCTCTACAACTGTGTAAGCTAATTCTTTGCAACACATATCTCTTTTTCTCTGTATCTCTGTGTGCTCTGTGTGTATATCTCTGCCTCTCTGTCTTTCGGTCTCTGTCTCTGTCTCAGCCTCTCTCTCTGTCTCTCTCTATATATATGTGTGTCTGTGTATGTGTGTGTGTGTGTGTGTGTATGTTGTTGTTGTTGTTATGTGCCCTTGAGTCGGACCCAACTCATAGCGACTCCTCCTTGGGTTTCCTACTTGGGCAGTATCACTACTTAAGTAGATTGCCCCATCTTCCTTTCTAAGAGTGGTTAGTGGGTTAGAACCACCAGCCTTCTGGTTAGCAGTCAAGTTCCTTAGGCACTATGCTACCAGAGTGCCAATATATATATATATATAGTTGTTTGTTGTTATGTGCCGTCAAGTCAGACCCGACTCATAACAACCCCTCCTTGGGTTTCCAAGGTGGTTTCACTACAGAAGTAGATTGCCTATATATATATATATATATATATATATATATATATATATATATAATCAGGAAAGACCTACTTCTATGTTTGGTAGAGGGTCCATGAAAATAAGAGAAACCCTCAATAAAATGGATTATCACAATAACCACAACAATGAATTCAAATATGCCAACAATGAATTCAAATATGCCAACAGTAATTGTGTTCTATTATACATAAGATCATCATGAGTCAGAGTCTACTCAATAGCAACTAAAAATAAATACACACACACACACACACATACCTATAACACTACCACCATCCAGCCATTACTGATTACACCTAGGTCCTGGAGCAGCTCTGGTAATGTAGTGCCTAAGGCATTTGACTGCTAACCAGAAGGCTGGTGGTTCAAACCCACCAGCCACTCCTCGGAAGGAAGGTTGGACAATCTACTTCCATAGTAATACCACCTCAGGAACCCAAGAAGGGGTCACTATGAATCAGGTCCGACTCGACGGCACATAACATCCACAACAGTCCTGGATGCAAAAGCAGATATCCACAGGCTGGTAGGCATCCTAATCTATGCTGTCTTGCTTCAGAAGCATGGAAAGGGTCAATCTAATTTTTCTCCTAGGCATTTAGAATTATAACACTTAGGAAATAGCTAAGGGCCAAAGTAACTACTTGAGAATGAAATACACAGAAGAGGTCAGGCTACAGAAAGTAAAGAATGGACATAAATATAAAGAAAATAGAGATACTAGGAGGCAAGTAGGGAGAAAATGATAGAGTGAGACAGGAGAGAAGAAGAGAATGAGAAATATTTATTCCTTGGTCCTTGATGAGTTTCTGGCTCTAGTTCCAAAAGAACTACTCTTTTCCATAAGACGCTGGAATGATTATCTCTTCCTTATAGCCAAAACATTCATGGTCAAACCACCCAAGTTAAAATCATAAAATGCTTCAACTCTTCTTTAACCCCTTACATCTGATCAGTCACTAATTTCTATAGAATCCATATACTTAACATCTAAACACATAGATCCAAATCTGACACTATCACTGCAGGTCTAACCTTTCTTGCCTCTCACCCAGACTGTAAATAGCCTCCTCAATGGCTTCAGCAAGTCAGATTTCTCTCTTCTCTAATCCTTCATACTACTACTACAAATTATCCTAAAGTATAACTTTGACCATGCTACTTTCCAAATAAAAAATATTCAAAGATTCTCTTGCATAACTAATGAAAGGGAGACCTTTTTTTTTTTTTGACATTGAAGTTCTTAGATAATACAGCCTCTCTCCCTCTCTCTCTCTCCATATGTATGTGTGTGTGATACATGTGTGTGTGTGTGTGTGTGTTTTATGTTGTTTTTCAAAATCCTCTCCATACTTTTTTGCTCAAGTTAAAACTGGTTCCTTTGCTACTCTCCACACTTATGTCAGTTTATTATCTCTATACTCACTCCTCTTCCCTGTTCACCTGAAAAATCCTGTCTTCTCATTCCAGTTCAATCTCAAATGTCACTGTTCTCCTAAGAGATATTATCATTCTTTCCTATAAAGTCCCCTAGCTTTATATTTTATAACCCTCGGAAAAATTATCACCACTTCCTAATTTCTCAATATATAACACTTTCTCTCCCATCTAGACTATAAATTACTTGAAAACAAAACAGGTATATTCTCATCTCTGTATCTTCTAGAACAATCTTCTAAGTGTGGATTATCAAAGTGAACACAGCTAGTTAATGACAAAAATGAAACCAGATCTGTATCATGCACTGGATTTTCATCTGAGCATCAAACTAAATATGATGGAATTGGAGTCATAAAATTATATTTATTTCCCTTTCCTACAGAATCTCTGGATGCAGAAATATCAACACATCATAAGAAAAGTAATATTACCCAAATCTTTATTTTAAAAAAAAGAAAAGAAAAATCCCTTGTTATCTAAAAAAAAAAAAAAAAACTACTTATTCTTTACCCTTTTGCAAACTAAGAAAGAAATGGCAACATATTTGTATAGTGCTTTGCACTTACAAAACACTCTTCACCATTATCCCATTTCTTACATTATAATTACCAGATGAAAACACAGAGTTCATTTTGAAGATTGGCAATTGAAACTTAAGGAGCTTAAGTGATTTATCCAAGGCCACATGCATGTAAAGTGGAAGAAAGAACTTAAAGCCAGCTCTGATTTCAGTTGAAAACTAAATCTCTGTAAGTGTTAGAGAAACTGTTTAGAAAGAGTTTGGCAACAGGGCCCCTTCAAGGATAGCACAGAATTCTAAAATCTATAAAAATGGCATAACAACTTCCTCCCTTAGGTGTGTATCTCTGTCTTAATCTACCCTTTTTATAATTTAGAAGTGATTCGATTTAGAACCCAACATATTCAGGTAGTATCTAATTAACATAATAAAGAAAACCCTATTCCCAAACAGGATTATATCCAGAAGTATAAGGTTTAGGATTTCAATACAAATTTGGGTGGTGGGGGAACAATTTAATCTATACCCATCACCATGGACAAACCCTTCCCATATACACACACCATCACCACCACCCAAAAAATAAAACCCTATCTCAAGTTGATTCCAACTCTTAGCGATCTCCACAGGGTTTCCAAGGTTGCAAACCTTTACAGAAGCAGACTGCCTAATCTTTTTTCCGTGGAACAGCTGGTGGGTTTGAACCACAAAACTTTTGGTTTAGTAGATGAATGCCTTACCACAGCACCGTCAAAGCTCTGTTCCCATATACACGGAACTTGAATTATCTTTATGATGTCTCCCTTAAAAATAAAAGAAATAGGATGACTAGGCATTTGAAGAAAGCCTCTCTTATGAGTCTCTTATGAGAGACAAAGATAAAAGCAAGGAAGCATAGGAAGGATGGAAGGAAGAAAGAAAGAAACGTGAGAGAAGCAAGAACAATGCAATGAACAGAAATTTTGGGGAAAATATAATTAATATCTTTTGAGAGATAAAAGAAGGTATTGTACCCATGAAATGAAAACAGGAAACAATAAAGGCCTAAGAATGCTGAAACTATAAAAATAGGATATCCAAATTGAAAACACCACAGAAGAAGTAAAATATAACATCGAAGAAATCTTCAGAAAATAGAACAAATAAAAAAGTTAGGAAAACAAATTTAAAAAGTTAGATAATCAGTGAGATTCAACATCTTATAAGGAAGAGTTTCAGAAAAAGAGAAAATGAAGGTGAAGTTTTACAGTAATTACTCAAGAAGCTTACTCAAGACAATTATGGAAAGGCCCCTTGCAAACAGGGTGTGGTGCCCACATTGTCTGACCTTCTCTAAATTCATAAGGGGGAGACAAAATCACCATCAGCAGCATCAGCCCAAGGCTAATTCTTACAAAGTCAATATGCTTCCACCCTCCAACTTTTTTTTTACCAATTTTGCTTACCACCATCTATCCCACAGCACTCACTACTTCCCTGGCTTCAATAATTCATTGCAATGGCCACAAAGAGCTCACAGACAATACTTAAAAATATGGGGTTTATCAGGAAAATAACAGGTTACTATTCAGGTTCAGGAAGATTCAGGATACAATTCTTTGGTCAGGACAGCTTCTTCTCAGCCACGCCACAAGCACACCTCTCTCTGGCCTTGGCCTCTGCCCTGCTCAGGTCACTGTTACAAAGCTCTTTTACCTTTGCCAGTAGGTGCCCAAAGAGACACCCCCACTCCTCCAGCAAGTCTCCTGCCCAAAAGCACTCAGCTTTATCACTCTTTGAGCTAGAAGACCTATCACTCTGTCTCTTGCCATTCTCTTGGTTCTGCTGTCTATACTGCCACTGTCTCTCTGCCAAGGAGGTCCAGTGCAGGGAACTGATGACCAAGGATGTGCTCCACTCCTGGTTCTTTTTCTGTCTTGATGGCCCCTTTCCCTCTCTGGAATGGCTCATTTTAAGCCTAATAGATGGCAAAACTGACCAGCCCCATGTTAGGATTCCATATTACCTTATTTACGTGGTCCCACCCCCACAGTTGAAGCTGAAGACAATTAAAACAAGTCTATGAGAGCCAAAATATGACTTTGATTATGTCCCTCCTAAGTAGATTTGCTGCATTGAACACCAATGACTGAAAACCAGAGGAATTGTGGGATGACATCAAGAACATCATCCATGAAGAAAGTAAAAGGTAATTTCAAAGACAGGAAAAGAAGAAAAGATCAAAATGGATGTCAGAAAAGACTCTGAAACTTGCCCTTGAATGGAGAGTAGCTAAAGCAAATGGAAGAATTGACAGGATAATAGAGCTGAACAGAAGATTTCAAAGACAGCTCAAAAAGACAAAGTTAATTATTATAATGAAATGTGCAAAGACCTGGAGTTAGAAAACCAAAAGGAAGAACATGCTCAACATTTCTCAAGCTGAAAGAACTGGGGAAGAAATTTAAGCCTCAAATTATGGTATTGAGAGATTCCATGGACAGTATGTTGAATGATGCAGGAAACATCAAAAAAGATGGAAGGAATACACAGAGTCACTATACCAAAAAGAATTGGCAGATGATCATCCATTACAGGAGGTGGCATTTCATCAAGAATCAATGGTATCAAAGGAAGAAGTTGAAGTTGCACAGAAGAAATTGGTGAAAAACAAGGCTCCAGAAATTGATGGAATAACCATTGAGATGTTCAACAAACGGATGCTACACTGGAGGCACTCACTTGGCTATGCCAAGAGATTTGGAAGACAGCTACCTGGCCAAATGACTGAAAGAGATCCATATTTGTACCCATTCCAAAGAAAGGTGATCCCATAGAATGTGGAAATTAGAAAACAGTATCATTGTAAAATCTTACTGCAGATCATTCAAAAATGGTTTCAGCAATATATTGACAGAGAACTTCCAGAAATGCAAGCTGGATTCAGAAGGGGATGTGGAACGAGGGATATCATAGCTGAAGTCAGATGGATCTTGGCTCAAAGCAAAGAATACCAGAAGGATATTTACTTGTGTTTTATTGACTATACAAAGGCATTCAATTGTGTGGATCATAACAAATTATGGATAAAATTGAGAAGAATGGGAATTCCAGAACACTTGTTTGTACTCACGAGAAACGTGTACATAGACCAGGAGGTTGTTGTTCAAACAGAACAAGGGGATAATGCGTGGTTTACAATCAGGAAGGGGGTGAGTCAGGGTTGGATCTTTTCACCATATTTATTCAAACTGTATGCTGAGCAAATAACCCAAGAAGCTGGACTATATGAAGAAGAATGGAGCATCAGGAGTGGAGGAAGGCTCATTAACAACCTGAGATAAGCAGATGACACAACATTGCTTGCTGAAAATGAGGATGACTTGGAGCAATTACTGATGAAGATTAACAATTACAGTCTGCAGTGTGGATTATACTTCAATATAAAGAAAACAAAAATCCTCACAACTGGGCCAAAAAGCACCATCATGATAGATGAAGAAAAGATTGAAGTTGTCAAAGACTTCATATTACTTGGTTCTACAATCAACACCAATGGAAGCAGGAGTCAAGACATCAAAAGATGTATTGCATTGGGCAAATCTGTCACAAAAGACCTCTTTCAAGTGTTGAGGAGCAAAGATATTTCCTTAAAGACTAAGATGTACATAACCCAACCCATGGTATGTTCAGTCGCCTTCATATGCATGTGAGAGCTTGACAATGAATAAGGAAGACCAAAGAAAAATTGATGCTTTTGAGTTGTGGTGCTGGTGAAGAATGCTGAAAGTACCGTGGACTGCTAAAAGAACTAACAAATTTGTCCTGCAGGAAGTGCAGCCAGAATGCTCCTTGGAAGCAAGGAAGGCCAGACTTCATCTCACCTACTTTGGTCATACTGTCAGAAGGGACCATTCTCTGGAAAAGAATTATCATGCTTGGTAAAATGGAGGGTCAACGAAAGAGGGAAAGGCCCTCAACAAGATGGATTGACATGGTGGTGGCAGCGATAGACTCAGGTACAGTAGGTATAATGAAGCTGGCACAGGTCAGGGCAGTGTTTTGATCTGTTGTACATAAAGTCACAATGAGTCAGAGATGATTCGATGGCACCTAACAACAAACAACAACACTCCCACAAGGGTGCCATATACCTTATTTACACCCTTATCAAGCTATCCAGTTCCCTCCATGGGCCACAGCACCTCACATTTGCAAAGTCCCACTCAGTCATCTGCTGGGAGTCACAAAAGTCATGGTTAGAGCAGCCATATTAAGTAATTTACCA
This sequence comes from Orycteropus afer afer, assembly GCF_000298275.1. NCBI lineage: Eukaryota > Metazoa > Chordata > Mammalia > Tubulidentata > Orycteropodidae > Orycteropus > Orycteropus afer. Next base: position 4,250,069 of record NW_006921687.1, read on the forward strand.
CATCATACTCCTGCACAGTGTATTCTAAAATTATCCTGCATATGAATTTAAAAGATTTACATCAAGTTATTCAATGTGAAATTATAGAATATTTGAACTAATATTAGATATTAAAAGTTCTAGCTATAAAAAAAAAAAAGAAAGAAAGAAAACAAACAAAAAGCAAGTCACACACACTGGATTAGGAACCAAAATGGTACAAGATGAAAATGGAAACTGAAGAAAATATAGCAATGCCTTTAAAAAGCCTCAGTAAAATTATACCCAAATCTACATCTAGACTAACTATCAATCATATTTGACCACAGAATAAAGACATCTTTGAGGAGTTCTAGTAGTGTAGTTGTTAAGGCATTTGGCTGCTAACCAAAACATTGGTGGTACAAACCCACCAGCCGCTTTACAAAAGGTAAGAGGAAACATCTGCTTCCATAAAACTTTACAGCCTTGGAAATCCAATGAGGGTCGCTATGAGTCAGAATCATCTCTATGGCAGTGAGTATGGCTTTTTACTTCAGACATGCAAGATCTCAAAAAGACATACCTCTCGTGCACCTTCCTCTATGCACAAATCCTCTAAGTATTTGTTGTTGTTGTTATTTGCCATTAAGTCGAACCCTACTCATAGCGACCCTTCCTTGGGTTTCCAAAGCAGTATCACTGCAGAAGTAGATTGTCCAACCTTCCTTCCAAGAAGTGGCTGGTGGGTTTGAACTGCCAGCCCTCTGGTTAGCAGTCAGGTCCCTTAGGCACTATGCTACCAGAGCTCCTCTTCTAAGTATTAGAAACACAAAAAATTTTAGGGCAATGGAGAAAAAAGATATCACAATATGAAGAGTACAACTGTTGTAGAGGACATGTGGTCCAGATTGTAGTGGAAAACAGATTACTGTATGACGGACAATTGAAACTAAAGATTATCTGATATTTTCGATATCAAGTACACTTCTGGAAGAGAAATTATGGATGCACTATTAGTAGTAACTACAGTTCTAGCTAAGTGAATACCCTCCTACTCCCCCCAAAAAAGATAATTATTCATTCCAGAAAAAAAATAAAAAAGGCAAAACAAAACAAATTGTTCAAAGAATAGATATGTGGTCATATTGTACTGTATCATTAGGAGCTCTGGTGGTGTAGTGTCCAAGGCATTTGACTGCTAATTTGGTACATCATTAGGTGGCTCAGTTAACATTAATGCTTATTTAGTCCTCAAAACCAAAACCAAACTCACTGCTGTCCAGTCCCATCCAACTCATAGCAACCCCTCCTTGGGTTTCTGAGGCAGTATCACTACAGAAGCAGATTGCCCAATCTTACCTCCAAGAAATGGCAGGTGGGTTTGAACTGCCAGCCTTCTGGTTGGCAGTCAAATCCCTTAGGCACAATGCCACTGGAGCTCCTTATATAGTCCTAATAATGTAAAATATGATTATTATTTTATAATTGTACAGATAGTAAGAGAGGAAGAGGGCTAAAACCTCATCAATATCTAAAACTGAAGAAACAGTATCATTTAAATATTAGTAGGAGTTAAGAAAATGAATACCAGAATAAATAAATAACTAGGAATAGATAAGAGTAATTAGGAATAGGGAACCTCTGGTAGCATAGTGCCTAAGGCTAACCAGAAGACTGAATCACCAGCCACTCCTCAGAAGGAAGATGGGGCAATCTACTTCCATAGTGACACTGCCTCGGAAGCCCAAGGAGGGGTCACTATGGGTCTGGTCCGACTCAAAGGCACATAACAACAACAACAACAACAATTAGGAATAGATAAGAGTAAAACTGAAATATTCTTATTTCCAGTATAAGCCCAATAGAACAATTAACTGTCAAAACTACGTGCATGTACATATAAAAAAACTCAATGTCATTGAGTCGAATCTGACTCATGGCGACCCCTCCTGGGATTTCTGAGACAGTATCACTATGGAAGACAATCAATCACCCAGTCTTTCTTCCGAGGAGTTAGTAGTCAGATGCCTTAGGCACTATGCTACCAGAGCATGTAAATATATAACACATAAAATTGAAGTTAAATAACAAGAACAAATGAAAAGTGGATTTATTGTGTTTATTGCTGTTGTTGTTGTGATGTTCCTTTGAGTCGGATCTGACTCATCGCGACCCCTCCTTGGGTTTCCAAGGCAGTATCACTACGGAAGTAGATTGCCCCATCTTCCTTCTGAGGAGTGGCTGGTGGGTTTGAACCGCCAGCCTTCTGGTTAGCAGTCAAGTGCCTTAGGCACTATGCTACCAGAGCTCCCACTGTATTTATTAGCACTTTAAAATTTATTTTTATTTTATTAAACATATAATTACATTTAAACATTTATACATACACACACATCTTCTGTCTACAGAAAAATGTTTGATGTACATAATTGATTTCTACAACTCTCACAGTAACACTTCAGCCTCCCAAGGACTTACAGCTCATGAGTTTGGAAACATCATTTTAAATCTTAAATTTTGGCTCAATGGAGTCTAACTGAAAAGAAACTATAATGGTCATAAACTGTAATGGTGGTTCACAAGAAAAGGTCATCAAACACAGTTTCTTATTTTTGTGATTAATGAAATATATTGTAAAAAATGGTATTTCCTGAGGAGAGGGTAATATAGCAAAATCTGCAGTAAAGAAGGATGAGTTGTAGAGTATTTGTGCATGAAAAAAAGTCCTAAAATCAACCCAATTTCCTTTTCTATACTGCTTCCTGAGATAAAGAGGAATAACTCAGAAACAAAGAATCCACGAAATAGACTCAGAGGGTTGGTTTTGTTTTTTTGTTTTACTTCATGAAAAGAACAAACCTGAAAAATTACCTGCTCTGTAGAGTAGTTAATTATCTGTGATGTTGCTAAGGCATTAATTGCTTATGCAGCACTGCGGAAAGTAATCTCTGGAAAAGTACAAACAGTTTAAGACCAACCTGAACCTTCCTTTTCAAGCTTACTACAGAAAAATCACCCAGTAAGCACATATCCAATCAAATGAAAAAAGAAAAAAAATAAAAACATCTTTACTGCCATGTCTATCAGAGATTATTACTAATGACGCTAATCTTAAAATTATAGACATACCTTATTTTATTGTGCTTTGCAGATACTGCTTTTTTCACAGATTGAAGTTTTGTGGCAAGCTGGCATCAAGTAAGTCAATCAGTGCCATTTTTCTAACAGCACATGCTCACTTCGTGTGTCTATGTCATATTTTGGTAATTCTCACAATATTTTAAACTCTTTCACAATTCCATTGCACATTTAATAGATTCTAGTATAGCGTAAAGATAACTTTTATATGTACTGGGAAACCAAAAACTTCATGTGACTCACTTTATTGCAATATTCACTTTATTGCTATGGTCTGGAACCTAACCCTCTGAGGTAAGCCTGTCAAATGCATTTTATGAGAAGAAAACCTATCTTCAGATTTTTTGTGTTTTCTTCTGAAGATTGCCCTCTGCTTGGGTTAGAGACATAAATGCTTAAATTGCATTTTAGGATCTCAAAATTTTATTCACATTTTCTACTGCCTTCTTAAAAAAGAGTTTACTATTGAACAAGCATTTATTTAATGTCCTCTACATATAAACTAAAGGATCCCTGAGGGTGCAGTGGTTAAGTACTCAGCTGCTAAACGAAAGGTTGATGCTTCAAATCTACCAGCCACTGGCAGGACAGAGATGTGACAGTCTGCTTCCATAAAGATTTACAGCCTTGGAAATGCCACGGGGTAGCTCCACCCAGTCCTGGAGAGTCCACACGAGTCAGAATCAACTCGACAGCAATGGGTTTATTTGGACATATCAGCTTGAGTCCCTGAGTATCACAAACAGTTAAGCACTCAGCTACTAGTGGAAATGGTAGTGTTAGAAAGCTTATTGATTTGAAATTACCCAGAGGAGCCTCAAAAGACAGATTCCGCAAACTACTTCCAAAAGGTGACAGCCTTGAAAACTCTATGGGTCTCTGCACACAACGGATCATGATGAGTTGGAATCAACTCAAGGGCAACTAACAACATGTTACCATTGTAGCCAAGCCTATACTATGTCTATAAAGACAAACAAGACTTTTTTCTCTAACCTTAGAAACTCTTGAATTAATAAGGAAGAAAAAGGCAAGCCCATAATTGCAAGGGGTAGTATATTCATATGATGACTGCAATTAAAAAGAATAAATTACAGCTACATATAATGACACAAAAAAACCTCAGGAATGTAATATTAACAGAAAAATGAATTGCAAAAGATTAACATAGTGTGATTCCATCTATATAAGACCTTAAATATTCAGAACTGAATAATCTACTGTTGAGGGATGCAAACTTAAGTGATGAAACTATGAAGAAAAATAAGAGAACAACAAACACAAAATTCAGAATAGTGATTTACTATGCCCCAAACCAAAAACTCTTTAAATAACACCATCATGCTTTTTTCCTAGTCAACAATCTATAATACCTACCCATCGAACCTAACAGATTTCTACCGCTTCAGCCAGAAAAGTTCTCATTGCCCAAAAGTAATAACAAATGTTTTTTTCATAAATTGTTTGGAAGGTACAATGATGATGTGGTGGTATTTGGTTTATTATTTTTACACTGTTTATATATTTTATAAATTTTATTCTATAAACAATTTAAAGATTATTGATAACATGGTAAAAACATCATGATGTTATCAAGAAACTGTATGTAACCTGCTTATTCATAAGATTTCTTCCAGCAGACAACATTTTCTTCAGAGAAGAAAGTTTGATCTATTAACTTTTGCATCTGTCCTCTTTTTAATGTTCCTAAATCATTCTTTCCTCTTCTACTTTGCCCTGGGCTGTCCTTCAAAACCATTAATTATTCCCAGGACTCCAAGTTATGGCCTTTTCAAGGGATTGGTGCTCTACTTATGTGGAATAAAGTATCTCTGAAAATTAGGTGGTCACCTTGAGTGTCTAAAAAAAGTTAATCAACTAGAAGAATAGGCTGACCAAGAGAAATATTGGTAATACATTTGTGGGGCTTAGGGAGCATGCATCTCTATATGGAGAACATAAATCAATATCCATGGATGTCACTGACAACTTTTTTCTAAATCACTGTGTATGTACCTATTTAGGAGTAGAACATATTTCCCAGGTGTTTGAAGGAACAAAATGGTAACATTTCCAACATGAAAGAACAGGCAAGTCCACAAGTTTCCAGAAGATAAAGATTAGGATTGGCTCAAAGGAAAACTGGATGCAAACCTGGCAGAACTCACTTGTTTGTGCCAAGTAATTTGGAAAACAGTTATCTGGCCAACCACTGGGAAGAGATCTATATTTGTGACCATTCCAAAGAAAGGTGATCAAACACAATGTGGAAATTATCGAACAATATCATTTATATCACCCACAAGTAAAATTTTCCTGAAAATAATTCAAAAATGGTTGTAGCAGTACATTGACAGGAAACTAAAAGAAGTTCATGTCAGATTAAAAAGAGTACATGGAATGAGGGATATCATGACTGATGTCAGATAGATCTTGGCTGAAAACAAAGAATACCAGAAAGATGTTTACCTGTGCTTTATTGGCTGTGCAAAGCCATTTGACTGTGTGGGTCATAAGAAATTACAGATAACATTGTAAAGAATGGGAACTCAAGAACACTTAATTGTTCTAACAAGAAATGTGTACATAAACAAGAGGCAGTCTTTCAAACAGAACAAGGGGATACTGCATGGTTTTAAAGCAGGAAAGGTGTATGTAAGGGTTTTATCCTTTCACCATACTTATTCAATCTGTATGCTGAGCAAATAATCAGAGAAGCTGGACTTTATGAAGAACATGGCAACAGGATTAAAGGAAGACTCGTTCACTGCCAAATTCACTGCCACTGAGTTGGATTCAACTTATAGCGACCCCTCCTTGGGTTTCTGAGGTGATATCACTACGGAAATAGATTGTTCAATCTTCCTTCTGAGGAGTGGCTGGTGGGTTTGACCCGCCAGCCTTCTGGTTAGCAGTCAAGTGCCTTAGGCACTACGCCACCAGAGCTTCTAACCTGCAATATGCAGATGATACAATCTTGCTTGCTGAAAGTGATGAAGGCTTGAAGTACTTACTGATGAAGATCAAAGACTATACCTTCTGTATGGATTACACCTCAACATAAAGAAAATAGAAATGCTCACAACTGAACCAATAAGCAACATCATGATAAATGCAGAAAACACTGAAGTTGTCAAGGATTTCACTTTATTTGGATCCACAATCAACGCTTATGGAAAAAGCAGTCAAGAAATCACAAGACATATAGCATTGGACAAATCTGCTGCAAAAGACCTCTTTCAAGGGTAAAAGAGCAAAGATGTCACTTTGAAGACTAAGTGCCCCTGACCCAACCCATTCTTTTCAATAGCTTCATACACATATGAATGCTTGACAATGAATAAGGAAGAGAAGAAGAATTGATGCATTTGAATTGTGGTGTTGGTGAAGAATAATGAATATACCACGGACTGCCAGAAGAACAAACAAAGCTGTCTTGGCAGATGTACAGCCAGAATAATCCTTAGAAGCAAGAATGGCCAGATTTCCTCTCATGTGTTTTGGTCATGATGTCAGAAGGGACCAGTCCCTGGAGAAGGATATCATGCTTTGTCAAGTAGAAGGTCAGTGAAAAAGGAGAAGACCCTCAAATAAATGAATTGACACAGTGGCTGCAACAATGGTCTCAAGCACAGCAATGATTGTGGAGATGGTGCAGGACTGGGCAGTATTTCATTCTGTTGTGCATAGGGTCAATATGAATTGAAACTGCTTCAATGGCACCTAACAACATCAACAACAGAGGCAAAAAACAGAAAGTAGAAAAAGTTTCAGATTGATGGCAAGGGCCAAAAGTCTGGCATCCTTCCTCACATTCACAATGCAGGCAGGCAAAACTTCCTGAATTATTACCATCAAATTTTCTCTTAATCTACAATCCACAATTATTCCCTCAGATTTCTACTTCAGCCAGATTTCTATTTTTGCCTTTCTATTCACAATGAGAAGAAATAGCTGCAAATTAACAATCAGAATGTGGAATGTATGAAGTATGGATCAAGAAAATCTGGAAGTCATCAAAAATAAAATGGAATGCAAGAAGATTGATATGTCAGGTATAAGAGAGGTGAAATGGACTGGTATTAGCCATTTTGAATTGGACGATCATATGGTCTCTATGGGGGAGCTCTGGTGGTGTAGTGCCTAAGACACTTGACTGCTAACCAGAAAGCTGGTGGTTCAAACCC
>NW_006921687.1:4257969-4258583 GCF_000298275.1 Orycteropus afer afer
TCAAAGAAATTAGGGTATTTCAAATAGAGTGCAAGACCAAGGTTTGAAAAAAAGAAGAGGAAGAAGATGCATGTCTTACTTAGCCTTTATGGAGAATGAGTACATGTGGCCATGTAGCCTAATCTTCTAAAGCAAGAATTTCACTCACAATACCTTTGGGACGTGGTCATCTAGGCTTTATTGACATTTCCAAAGACAGGAAACTTACTTTGTTAGAAGGCAGTCCATTCCAGTTTTTAATAGCTGTAATTGTTACAAAGAAGCATTGGGTGGCACAAAAGGTTAAGGACTTGTCTAATAGCCAACAGTTTGGTGGTTCAAACAAACCCAGAGGTTCAGAAAACAGGCCTCATGATGTGCTTCCAAAAGGTCACGACCTTGAAAACCTTATGAACCAGCTCTACTTTGTACATATGGGGTCTCCCTAAGTTGGAATCAACGTGACAGCAACTAACAGGAACAACAAATGTTTGGAAAATTTTTCTTGGCACTGAGCAAAATCTATCTTCCTATCTAACATCCACTAATTTTTCCTAGCTCTGTGCTCTGGTCTTTCAAAGAGTAAATACCTAGATTCTAAAGAAATTTTAAAAGTATGATGCCATTTTAATTAA
>NW_006921687.1:4259588-4270159 GCF_000298275.1 Orycteropus afer afer
AAAGAAAGAATAACTTCTCTGGATTATAGATTCAGCCTGTAATGACTGAAACTACCTTTGCAGTATAACTTTTCTCATTGATGAGTGCTAGCAAATAAGAATAAGGTAAAATATGAGTTTTAAAGCAGTTTCTCAATTGGATTTAGGCTTCCTGATGATTTTATCTGTCTTTTGAGCTTAATTTGCCTTCATTTTTATAAGGATTAAAAAATGAAATGATAAATGGCTCTCCAAAGGGGCTGATGAATGAACTTAATATTCATGAAAATTCACTATTAAATAACGGCCTTATTCTCATTCTGTGCTTCCAACACCTGTGAAAGTCCTAGAGCACTCATAGGCGGGCTCCCTGCAATTAGTACTTTCTGGCACTAAAATCATTCCTTGAATCAAACCAAAGCTATTATACAGCAAAATGATCCCAAAAACACAATGATCCCAGAGTAATTAATATTTCTGAAGTGAATGCAATACAAGTAATGGATTTCTTACACTGCTTATTGCCAATTTGACCATATCAAAACAAAAAATTGAAGGAGCATATATATATGTATACCACAGAAAATCAAATGAAGAGCCACTATGCTCTGGTGGAGGGGAGCTCTGTTAGCATAGTGCCTAAGGCACTTGACTGCTAACCAGAAGGCTGGTGGTTCAAACCCACCAGTCACTCCTCAGAAGGAAGGTTGGGCAATCTACTTCCGTAGTGATACCACCTTAGAAACCCAAGGAGGGGTCGCTATGAGTCAGATCTGACTCCACCGCAGTGGTTACTATTTTTAATGCTCTGGTGGCATAGTGCCTAAAGCATTTGACTGCTAACCAGAAAGCTGCTGGTTCATAACCCACCAGCCACACCTCAGAAGGAAGACTGGGTAATCTACTTCTGTAGATTAGTATTTTCTGTACTCAGAAACCCAAGGTGGGATTACTATAAATCCAAATTGTCTCGAGGGCAATGAGTTTGGTGTTTCTTGGTGTGCTGCATGTATGGAGCTCTGGTGACATAGCAGGTAAGGCATTTGGCTGCTAACCAGAAGGCTGGTGGTTCAAACGCACCAGCTGCTCTGCAGGAGGAAGATGCGGCAATCTACTTCTGTAAAGACTCAGAATCTTGGAAACCCAATGGGTGTTGCTGTGAATTGGAATCAATTCAATGGCAGTGGGTTTTGGTTTTGGTTTTGGTTTACACTGTATGTACATACTATGTGCAATGTATCAGGCTGTAATTTAAGAATGAAACTGATACTTCATTATGGAGAAAACAAATGTGTGTAAAGGTTTAATCTCAAGGACTGAAATATCATTAATAATTACATACTATGTATCCTCAGATCAAGGAGAAACATTGTTCTTTGAGTAGCATTAACTTCTGTGGAGTATATTATACTCTTTTTGCCCTATCCATTTCAGTACATAGCTTCTTATATGAGCATGTGTCAATTTTTCTCGTGGATTAATGAGAGTCAATAATATTTGGAGGCATTTCCTGAAAATCTAATGATACAAATGTAAGAAAGCAAAGTAAGGCTGTTTTCTGTTAACTTGAATATATTTAGAAGCATAAGAAATGCCTAAGCTATAATATATCTCTAATGAAACCTTAAATTTGTATTAAAATGTACTTTTTAATACAGCTTTAAATTTTTTTAAAAAATGGAAATTATAAACCCACACAAACAAAACAGTGGGATAGATCTTTTCAAATTCAAATTTCATTTATGGTTTATTCTCTCTGTTTTCACATTGATTTATTATTTATTAGGTAATTTAAAGAGTGCTGGTTTGAACCCATCCATCAGTGCCTCAGAAGAAAAGCCTGTGATCTGCTTCTGTAAAGATTAAAACCAAGAAAACCCTTGTGAAGCAGTTCTACTCTGTTATATATGGGGTTGCCATGAGTTAGAACTAACTCTATGACAATGAATTTTTATTATGTGAAATATTTAAATTAAAAAAAAAAAGTCATTCATAAAAAGTTTCCCGGAGCCCCAAAAGTGCCTGAAAATTTGGGCAGGTTGTATTGGGCAGTTGACTGAGGACAGAGTAAGGCTACAATGACACCCCAGCCTGCCCATATTGTATTCATCATAGAGGGAAAAAAAATTGTCTTGAGCAACAACACAAGTTGATGTAGTTTGGAGGGTGAGTAAAGAAGAGACTACTTTCTGCATTGGAACTGTCATTCAGTTATCTTCAAGTCCGAGAAGTCCTGGCCTCTGCCAGGGTAAATGAATGAGCTATTGTACAACAAGCTCTGCAGACAAGGAGCATCACAAGCCTACTCTTTTTAGGGCTAAATGAGTAAGTGTTAGCACAGGTGGCCAGAGGGGATTACATTTCAATCAGCATGCAGAGAGTAAGGGAAGAAGAGTAGAGGCTACTATCTTCTCAACCTAGGGAGTGTCAAGTATTGTTTTTACATTTTTACATTTTTACATTTCAATCAGCATGCAGAGAGTAAGGAAGAAGAGTAGAGGCTACTATCTTCTCAACCTAGGGAGTGTCAAGTATTGTTTTTACAACATGTTATTCAAGGCTCTCTATTATGTGACTCTAGCTTATCTCTTCTGTCCTATAAGAGGTGCCCTGTGGCCTGTGGTACATTCTCTGTAGTTGGTTTGTCATTCCGAAACATGTCTTGCACTTTTCCATCTCTGTACTAAGTAGAATTAAAACATATAAGTTTAACCATGTAAAACAGATATGCAGAAAAATAAAACATGCATAAACCAAAACCCATTGTCATGGAATCAACTCCAACTCATGACAACCGTATAAGTGTCAAAGTAGAATTGTGCTCCACAGGTTTTCCATGGCTGTTTTATTGTTGTTTAATTAGATGGCCAAGCCTTTCTTCTGATGTGTCTCTGGGTGGTCTTGACCTTCCAACTTTGTTAGTTATCAGCACTAAACATCTACCACCTCAGTTCTCCAAAATGCACACTAAATGTTCAAAAACTGGTAACAATTTTTCTTCCTTTACCAAATATTATCAAATAAACATGTATTTCTTTGTGAGCAGAAATCATTATTTGTAAGTCTTTCTCTGAACATAGCAATATGCTTTTTTCTACACACAAATATTTCATATCTTTTTCTAACAAAGACAGTTACAGTAAAATACAACAGAGAACAAGCAACTAAATTTCTATTTTCTGATTTTTATTTAACCATAATCAATCTTTATTTATTTATTTATTTTTCTTTATAAAATTATACAGGAGGAACTGAATTTTTTCCCTAGTACAGATTGTGGTGATGATGAAAGGTGGGGGTAGGCAGAATCACTTCTTAATGGAAAAGTTGTTTTTTCACTCTTTTGCCTACTTTACTAAGAATTGAATGTGATCATTTATAAGACCCTTTCTGGCAGTAAAATTCTGTGACTCTAAACTCATTTCTGTGTTCAATCTCAGTTACCAATTTCACTTGATACTTTACATGTATTTGAATATTTATACCTGCTTCTCTGGCCTTGAGTCACCTTTTTCATAAACAACATAACTGAGTTAGTTCAACTTTAAAAATATTATAAGTCTGCTACTGAGACCTTGTAATGTTTAATACCATTATATTTAGTGACATGGAATTATATTAGCTTGTCTTCCACTCTAAATTTTTGCTGTTCGATATTTCTTCCATTTCTCATGAAGAATAAGTGCCTTAGAATTGTGATGTGTGATGAGTTTAGAGCTGAATGACTTTATCATTCATTTTTTTGTTTGTTTGTTTTTGGTGACAAGTTTAGGAGACAATTGCTTTGTTACCAGAGCAATGATGTAGAAGCATTGAAGCACTGTATGTGAAGAATCTATACCATTTGGATAGTAACTTATCTACTCATAATGCATTTATTTAGAATTCATAAAAGGAGAGGAAAGGAATATCTTGAGGTACAGTTTAGCTTTCTATCCAAATCCTAAGAAGATAGCCCACTAGGCCAAGGATGTAGGGACAAAGTGTGCAGAGGCCAGTCTGAATAATCTGCACCGTGCTCCTCATTGATCTCTCATAGAAAATAAGCAAGCAGAAAGTGCATTAATGCTCCCTGATAAGAAAGGAGTCCTTGTGTGGAACAAATGGTTAACTGCTCAACTACTAGCCAGAAGGTTGGTGGTTCAGAAAACAGGCCTAGTGATCTGCTTCAGAAATGTCACATAGCCTTGAAAACCCCATGGAGCACAGCTGTATTCTGATACACAAAGAATTGCCATGAGTTGGAATTAACTTGACAGCAACTAACAAAAGCAACAACAATTTTTTAAGAATGCCCTGGTGTTTCACACTCAATTGACATAGTTTCAAAAAAAAAAAAAAAATCTTTTCAAAATCTGTTAACTTTTTCCTATTTTATTTCAATGACAAGAAAAGAAAGAAACATTAGACTATAAATTTTACAGTCTAGAATCTTGTTGCCCTTATCCTGCCTCATGTGTCTGGTGATGAGCAGTGCCTGGAGATGATCTGAATACAAAAATGAAGGAAGGAATCATAAAATTTTAGTGCTAGAAGAAAGAAGTTAAAGTCCTTATTTGAAGTTTTAGGTAAATCACACAAATGAATAATGCTAAAGCCAAAGCTGAGGTCTCCTAACTCTTCAGGTCTTTTCTTCTATATTACTGTTCTTACCTGTCTCATTGCATTTTTAATTTTATCTCAATTTTTGGATATAAGCATATTAGATGTATGCTTGTTTTAAAATGTATACCAGAAAAAAATACACTGAATTATCTAGCTGAATTTTTTTTTAACAAATATTTATTGAGTCTAGTATGTTAGTGGGGAGCTCTGATGTCCTAGTGCCTAAAGCATTTGACTTGTAACCAGAAGGCTGGCAGTTCAAACCCACCAGCCACACCACAGAAGGAAGATTGGGGAATCTACTTCCATAGAGATACTGCCTCGGAAACACAAGGAGGGATCGCTATGAGTCGAATCGACTCAACAGCAGTGAGTTTTTAGTATGTTAGTATGTGCAATGCTATGCCTGAAAGGCCTTTTTAAGGAAAGAACATTTATGCTAAGATATGAAATATGAGAAGGAAAAATAAGGAAAGGGAAAAGTTTATTCAAGTCTAGAGAAATAATATTCACAAAAGCCTTGAATCAGGAAAAGTCTTTTGCATTTAAGAAACTGAAGGAGGCTGAGAGAGCATTGTGAGCCAAGAAAGATAGGAGATGAGGTGGCATGGTGGAGGATTATATCATGTAGAACCCCATGGGTCACAGTGAGGAATTTGAATATTGTACTTAGTAAATTTAGAGTCAAAATGCCTATGTAAGTGAAGTGTGTCATACTCTTTTCAGATTTGAGAAGCTATATTTTTGTCTTACTCTTTTCTGAATAATCATAAACAAAAACAAAGCCAACCCCACTGCTGTAACATATGACTGGGGTCCGTCTCATAGCAACCCCTCCTTGTGTTTCCAAGGTGGTAGCACTACAGAAGTAGACTGCCCAACCTTCCTTCTGGGGAGTGGCTAGTGGATTTGAACTGCCAGCCTTCTGGTTAGCAGTCAAATGCCTTAGGCACTACTCTACCAGCTAACATTTTTTGACTGCTTCTCAGGTCTGGACTGGTGAGGGGAGTGAGGCACTTCCCTCAGTGCAAAATTCAAGAGAATATTTTAAAAAGAAACCCTCAGTAATCAAGATAATATTTTTTAAAATTAAAAATAATTTAAAAAATAATAATGAACAAAATTTCCAATTCTAAAATATTATATTATTACATGTTCATATACATTACTTATAACCCCTATTTCTTCCATTAGTTTAACTTCTACTATGCGTATGTAAATATTTGTCTTATACTCTCAGAGAAAGTATAAATTCCTTTGTATTTAGAGCTATGTTATTGTTGTTATGTGCCATTAAGTCAGACCCAACTCATAGCGATCCCTCCTTGGGTTTCCGAGGCAGTGTCACTACGGAAGTAGATTGCCCTATCTTCCTTCTGAGGAGTGGCTGGTGCGTTTGAACCACCAGCCTTCTGGTTAGCAGTCAAGTGCCTTAGGCACTACGCTACCAGAGCTCCCATTGAGAGTTATAGTCTACTAAATTTAGCACAGCTGCTTGCTATAAAAGTCCTTTGAGGGAAAGAGCCATAAAGATGGAGTTAAAATTGAAAAAACAAAGTGTATTTAGGGAAATGCTTGTGAAAAATAAAGTATTAAGAGAGCAGAAGTAGGAGAGGAAAACATCCTACCAAAATGAAGGTCTGACACCTATGAAAAAGAGAAATGAAGGATTGGGCAGGAAAACCCTCAGCTCCAGAAAAGACTCAGCCAGCACAATGTGGACCTCCACACAAAGAGTGTTGCTAGAGGACATTGGAGAGATATGAGGAGCCCTGTACCACCACTATGCTTAGTCACGGACTGAGCTGTCCAGTCACTGTACACTTAGCAACAGATTCACTCTTGAAGGGATATCTCTACTGCATACCACCATGGCTATAATGACTATCTGATGTAGTGAATACTGAAATAAAGGGGAAGAAGCAGAAATTAATGTTAAGGGCCTCTGTCTTGTGTTTTAATTTTTATGAACATTATCTTCAATTTCTGAATATGTTATTAAGCTACCTATAATTATATTGTAAAAACTTACACTTTTGTATTAAAGCTCTAAAGGTGCCAAAATGTTAGATACAGATGTCTGAGAAAAAGCCTTAAAAATACATATTTTTATAAATGATATTGTATTGATTGTATTGAAAGTCTTATTCAAAATATTAGAGATATGAAATAACTGATGGAGAAATATATTTACACATAAGTGATAACCCCTTATTTTATATATTCTTATCTTTACATATAGAAATAGACGTAATTCTTTAATCTCTTTTTAAAATGCATTAGAAAAGCATTGAACAGGGACATAAAAAATAGAATGACAAATTTGTTTTTTCCTAAGATGCTTAATTTAGATTAAAATGTTTCCCTCATCTTATGGCAGTCTGCATCTGTAAAGATTTACAGACTTGGAAACCCCATGGGGCAGGTCTACTCTGTCCTAAAGAGTTGCTATGAGTCACAATCGACTCTATAGCAGTGGGTTTGGTTTTGGGAAATAGATAGATAGATAGATAGATAGATAGATAGATAGACAGACAGATAGATAGATTAGATTGATAGATTGATAGATGGATTGATAGATATACTCATTATAACATTGTTTAAAAAATTAACTGTCCACCAATAGGGAACTCATTAAATATATCACAAAATATCCTTACAGAATCCAAACATCTACTATTACCTCAGTAATCACACTCTTAAGTTTCAGCTTTATCTATCACATACTATGTAAGCAAAAGTGTTATCCTCTCTCTTCAACACTTCTACCTCTTCAATAGACCACTGCTAATTAGCTGCTGTCTACTGTCTGAAATTTTTATTCTGATCCCTCAATAGCAAACTACCCTGTCTCTTCAGGTCCTGGGAGAAAAGTTCCTACTTCCCTTTACTATTTTAACCTTTAATTCTTTGAATTGCTATTATACTGTGCATAATACCTAACAGGGTGGGATAATGAGAGTTATAACAGAAGAAAATTTAGAGTTCTACATTGTATGACTTTTCTCTTAGCCCCAGGGGGAAAGCAACTTAAAGTTAAACTTTTTGTAAGAGGTTCCTTCATGACCACAGGCATTTCTTACTCAGTTTCTCTAAGAGAAAAAATAATAATAATACATAAATACATAAATGTTGTTGTTGTTAGCTGCCACTTGTCAGTCCCCAATTCACAGCTATCCAATGCACAACGAAATAAAATGCCATTTTGTCTTGCATTATCCTCATGATCAGTTGCAGATCAGATTGTTGTGATCCATAGGGTTTTCACTGGCTGATTTTTGGGAGTAGATAGCCATGTCTTTCTTCCTAGTCTGTTTTAGTCTGGATGCTTTACTGAAACCTGTTTGGCACCATAGCAACATACAAACCTACACTGACAAACAGGCGGTGGCTGTGCATGAGAGGCACTGGATGCTATGAAATAAAATAAAATAAAAAGTTCTAGTTCTTCAAAGTAGTATGACTCTTCCTTACAGGGGGTTGCTCACTACTCATGACAGAATTAAACTCCTGACAGATTCTACCCCATTTTGAGGGCAGAGACAAGATGGTGACCTGCTAACACACTCTGCTCAATCCTTCTACAACAGAGACCCAGAAAAACTGAGTGAAACAGATACAAATAACGATCCTGCAATTCTGATCATCAAATGAGAAGATAAAGAATTAGATTGAGCATTGAACATAAAGGGAGATGGATCAAGGAGGAGGGCAATAATTCTTTACTTGTCAGCCATACCTACTGCACAGATCACATCACTCAGTGGACAAGAACCACCACCAGCACCCACACTGCTGGATCAAAGACAGGCAGTGAACAACACCTACTCCTCCCAAGTGTACCTCCTCTTCACAACAAATAGAGACCCATACCCACATTCCCACCAGTTATTCCACCAACCCAGAGATACCTAGGGCATGACTGAGTGCTGCCATGCTAACAACCAAAGGAGAACACCTGCTCCACACATCCAGATATATTGAAACAGAGCAAAAAAAGAAAGAAAGAAAACACACAAACACATAACCAACAAATAAAAACAACAACTTCAAATTATCTCAGAGACAATAGACAACTTCAATTCAAACAAATAAACAGAACAAGATAGTGGAAGCAAGTGAACAAAATAAAGAACTAGGAAATCTCTCAAGGAAGAACAGTAGTAGACCTATCCGATAAGGAATTCAAAAGATAGATAGATAAATAGACCTTCAAAAGGTCAAGGAAACCTTAAACAGAAGCAAGGAAAAGACAGACAATACCCTTGAAGAATTCAGGAAAATCATACAAGAGCAAAATGAAAAATATACATAGACAATTAGAAATCATACAAAAACAGCAATTAGAAATCCAGAAGATGAACACTAAAACTGTGGAGATAGTGACACATGGAAAGGACAAAAGAGCAGACTTGAACTGCCTGAAGAACACATTTCCCAGTTAGAAGACAAATCCCTTGATTCCAGCTGGTATGAGGAAAAAGCACAAAAGAGAATGAAGAAACCTAAGAGTAATATGGGATGATATGAAAAGAAATAACATATGTCTGATAGGAATTTCAGAACAAGAGGAGGCAAATTAAAAAAAAAAAAAAAAAAAAAACCTCAGAGAAAATTTTCAAAGACTTTATAGCAGAAAACATCCCCAAAGTCATGAAAGATGAAAAGGTATCCATCCAAGAAGCTCCATGAACCCCATACAGGATAGATCTCAAGAGAAAGTGACCAAGACATCATAATCAAACTTTCCAAAACCAAAGACAAAGAATTGATCTTCAGAGCAGCTCAGAAAAACTAAATGTTACCTACAAAAGGCAACCAATAAGACTAAGTTCTGATTTCTCATCAGAAACCACCCAGGCAAGAAGGCAATGGGGTGACATAAACAAAATCCTGAAGGATAAGAACTGCCAACCAAGAATTATATATGCAGCAAAACTCTTCCTCAAATAAAATTGTGAAATTAGGACATTCCTAGACAAACAAAAATGAAAGGAATTTGTAAAAACCAGACCAATGCTACAAGAAATGCTAAAGGGAGTTGTTCCAACATAAAATCAACAATGGAAGATAGCAATTTAAGATTAAGACACATAACAACACCATCCCCCCCCCCAAAAAAAAAAACAGGAAAACAATTCTCAAACCCAAAATTAGCTTACAAAACAGAAAATAGAGAATGAGAGGAGTCAATCTGTAAATGACATCAACTACAAAGCAAATAGAAGGAATTCATGGTATATTTAAAAAACTTACAAATGGAGAGGAAGTCAGGACAATGTCAATGTAGAACAGACCATTCCAAACTTAAGAAGATAAGAATTTACCACATGGTAACCACAGAAAAAAATTAGAAAGCCTTCTAACCAAAATAAGAAAATCACAAGGACTTAGTAAACACAAAATCAATGATAATGAAGAAAAGAGAAACAAAGAAAACTCGTTAACAAAATGAATTCAGAACCTAAAAATATTCAGAACAAAGAAACAATCAACTCCACAACAAAAAGCACAAACAAATGGTAGCAGTAAATTCATACTTTACATTAACTACACTGAATGTGAATGAATTAAATGCACCATGCAAGAGAAAGAGACTGGCAGAATGAATAAGAAAACAAGACCTATTAACATGTGGCCTACAAGAGACTCATCTTAACAAAAAGATAAAAGTAAATTAAAAATCAAAGGAAGGAAAAAAAAATCAAGCTAATAGCAACCAAAAAAGACCAGGAATGACAATATTAATTTCTGATAAAATAGACTTCAATGCAAAATATAGCATAAGGGACAAGGAATGCTGCAAAAAAAGCCTCAATAAATTTAAAATCATCAAAATATCACAATGTATCTTCTCAGATTAAAATGTTATAAAATTGGATATCAATAATAGGCAGATTGGGAAAAAAAATCAATTACATAGAAACAGAATGACACACTGTTTAAGAACCACTGGTTAACAGAAGAAATAAAGTGTGAAATTAAAA
>NW_006921687.1:4270713-4282178 GCF_000298275.1 Orycteropus afer afer
TTGAACCACCAGCCTTCCGGTTAGCAGTCAAGTGCCTTAGGCACTATGCTACCAGAGCTCCTATGAAGAAGTGTACTCCAACATATTTGAAAACCTAGAAGAAATGGACAGATTTCTAGAAACACAAGACCTACCTAAACTAACACAGATGGTGGTAGAAAATTTAAACAGACATGTAATAAAGGAAAAAATTGAGCAGGTCATAAAAAAATCTCTTCACACAAAAAAAGTCCTGGTCCAGACAGCTTCACTGGAGAATTCTACCAAACATTCAGAGAAAAGCTGACACCTATCATACTCAAATTATTTGATAACATATAAAAGAATGACATACTCCCAAATTTACCCTATGAAGTAATCAAAACCCTGATACCAAAACCAGACAGAGACACCACTAAAAAGGAAAACTACAGACCAATATCCCTCATGAATGTAGATGCAAAAAACTTCAATTAAAAAATAGCCAATGGAATCCAATACTATATCAAAAAAAAAAAAAAAAATCAATACACCATGAACAAGTGGGATTCATATGAGTTACGCAAGGATGGTTCAATAACACAAAAACAATCAACATAATTCATCACATAAATAAAACAAAGGAAAAGAACCACGTGATCACATCAGTCAAGGTACAGAAGGCATTTGATAAACTTCAATAAGTATTCCTGATAAAAAATTCTCACCAATATAGAATAGAAATGAAATTTCTCAAAATAATAAAGGGCATATATGCAAAACCAACAACTTATATTACTCTCAGTGGAGAAAGACTCAAAGCATTTCCCTTGTTAACAGGAACCATACAAGGATACCCTCTATCATCACTTCTATTCAATATTGTACAGGAAGTACCAGCTGGAGCAATAAGGCAAGAAAGGGAAATCAAAGGCATCCAAACTGGCAAAGAAGTAAAACTATCACTATTTGCAGATAGCATGATCCTATATATAGGAAAACCAAGAGACTCAGCAAGAAAACTACTGAAACTAATTGAAAGATTCAGCAAAGTGGGAGGATACAAGATCAACATACAAAAACCAGTGGCATTCCTCTACACCAGCAAAGAGGTCTCTGAAAAGGAAAACAACACCATTTACAATATATACCAAAAAGATAAAATACTTAGGAATAAGTCTTATCAGGAACACAAAGACCTATATAAAAGAAACTATAAAAGACCTATTTAAAGAGAAGAATGTGCCATACTCATGGGCAGGACGACTAACCACTGTGAAAATGTCAACATTACCCAAAGCATTCTATAGATCAATGCAATCCTGATCCAAATTCCATCAATATTCTTTAAGGACATGGAAAAACCAATTACTAACATACGGCAAGAAAAGAGAGCTCAGATAAACAAAGTAGTATTGAAGAAGAAATACAAAGTAGGAGATCTCCCATTGCCGGATCTCAAAACCTACTATAGTAGTCAAAACAGCCTGGTACTGATAAAATGACAGACACATAGACAGTGAAACAGAAGAGAAAATCCAGAAATAGGTCCATCCACCTATGGACAGCTGATTTTTGACAAAGGGCTGAAACCCATTCAATAGAGAAGAGACAGTCTCTTTAACAAATGGTGCCAGCAAAACCGGATATCCATTTACAGAAAAATGAAATAAGATCTATACCTCAAACCATACTCAGAAACAAACTTAAGATGGATAAAAGACCTAAATATCAAACCCCGAACTATAAAGTTCATCAAAGACAAAATAGGGGCAAATTTAAGGGCCTTAATTTATGGCATACAAAGACTATCAAGCATAACCCCAAATGCACAAATAGCAGAAGAGAAACTATATGATCTGAAACTTCTAAAAATTAAATTCTCATGTGCATCAAAAGACTTTTCCGAAAGAGTAAAAAGAGAACCTATATATTGGTTAAAAAGAAAAATGGCAATGAAATATCCAACAAGGGAATTATCTCTGATATTTATTAAAAACTTCAACACCTCAGCATCAAAAAGACAATCCAATTAAAAAATGGGCAAAGGACACAAACAGACATATCACCAAAGAAGATATACAGGTAGGCAACAAACACATGAAGAAAGGCTCCTGATTATTAGCCATTAGCGAGATGCAAATCAAAATGACAATGAGATACCATCTCACCCAAAAATAATAACAAAGCTCAGCAAGACAGAAAACAACAAATGATGGCAAAGGTGTGAAGAGAT
Organism: Orycteropus afer afer; assembly: GCF_000298275.1. Lineage (NCBI taxonomy): Eukaryota > Metazoa > Chordata > Mammalia > Tubulidentata > Orycteropodidae > Orycteropus > Orycteropus afer. Next base: position 4,272,908 of record NW_006921687.1, read on the forward strand.
TGGAATTCCCATACACTGTTGGTGGGACGATAAAATGTTACAACCACTATGGAAAATGGTATGGTGCCATTAAGCTTAAAAAGTTGAAACTAGAAATACCATTTGATCCAGCAATTCCACTACTAGAAATATATCCTATAAAGGTGAGATCTGGGACATGAATAGATATCTGCATGTCCAAGTTAACTGCAGCATTATTCACAATACCAAAGAGATGAAAACACTCTAAGTACCTATCAACAGATGAGTGAAAACTAAACTATGGTATATACACACAATGCAATACTGTGCAACATTAAAGGACAATGAAGAATCCTCAAATCACCTCATAATATGGATGAACTTGGAGGACATTATGGTGAGTGAAATAAATCAATCAAAGAAGGATAAATATTGTATGAGTCCATTATTATAAACAGTCAAGGAAAGGTTTACACAAGGAATGACATTATCTTTGTCTGTTGCCAGAGATTAGAATGGAGGGGAAAGAAAACTGCTGGCTAGTTAATAGACACATCCTGATTTAGGTGAACAGAAAGACAATATAGCAAAAATGTGTGACCGAAACAATACCCCTAAGGAAAATGAAGACAAGGAGAGGTGTGTAATAGATACAGACACTGAAGATAAATACTATTATATGCATAATACCACATTATCAATAATATCAAACACTAATAATCTATGGGTGTATACACAGTAGACAAGCAAGAAGATCAGGTATGGGTAGGTGAACAGGAATATATTCATTACCATATGCAGGTCTGGCAGATGATATTCCTACATACATATTTGTATGTGCTATAAAAATGTCCATATATATAATAGAGCTAACGGGAACAAAGTTAGGATAAAGTCTTAGCCAGAACTAAGCACCTTGAAGGATTGAGCTGCTGGAACTACAGGCTCAGGACCATGGTCATGTGGGACATCAAGCACAACTGGCACAATATAGTCTACACAAAGATGTTGTTCTATGTCCTACTTTGATGAGTAGTGACTGGGGTCTTAAAAGCTATAAACAGACATCTAGATGTAACTATTGGTCTCTCCTTGCCTGCAGCAAAGAAGATTGAGGAAAATCAAAGACATGGAAACAATTAATCCAAAGAACTAATGGACCATGGGAGCCTCAGCCTACACAACCCTGAGATCAGAAGAACTAGATGGTGTCTGGCTACTGGAAAGGGGTCAAAATTAGAGATCCTGAGTAGAGTGGGAGGAATTATATGGGACAAAATTCAAAAACATAAAATGACCAGTATTACTGGTTAGATAAAGACTGGTGAAACACCAAGACTATGGCCAGTAGTCACATTTTGGGCCTGGAATTGGAGTTACTTTTGTGGCTTAACTCTTAGCCAAACAACAGACAGGCCTATGAGCAGAACAATTACACTAGGGAGAAGGTACTCCTTAGAACAATCAACTATGAGAGATCAAAAGGGCAGCATTTGCACAGGGAGAAAGCCAGGGAGGCAGGAATGCTTAGATAAGAACACAGGGAAAGGGTAACCACAGCAAGGAAGTGGGAAGAGAGATGCTACTTTATAGGGATTGTAATCAGTGTCCCAAAACAAAATGTGTATGAATTGTTGAATGTAAAACAAAACTGCTTTATGAAATTTCACCCATATCACAACAAAAAGTTAACAGGGGAAAAAAAAAAAGATCTACCCCTTTCCCCAGCAATGCCTTTCCCCAAGTATAAGTCACTCATCATGGACTAATATATTAAGAGTCTGAGTACGGTATTCAGTGATGACCTACAAAAGAGCAACCTGGTGGTGTGGTGAGGATATGGCACTCAAGTCATGCAACAAGTAGTATCCATAATACTCTTCTTGGAGATCTATCATTATAAGTTGCAAGAACAACTATTTATTGTCCTGTATATCATATAGGAGTGAAAGTTCATCTCTCTCTCTTTCATGTACACAAACACTGCATACATAAGTAGTCAAGACAAATATTATTTTTTTTGTACAGAAAGCAGTCTAAACTTTTAAAGAAGAGATTTTCTTAATGTCTCAAAATTTTTAAGGCAATTTTAGAACAATTCTACTCTATCCTGTGGGGTCACTATGAGTTGGATACAACGCTTTGGCAATGAGTTTGGCTTGTTTTTTTCATGAAAGAATACGTAATTCACATTATTTTACAGAGCAGTACTAGATCTTTCCTTCCTGCTTTCAAATATTGCACCCTCAGGAATAATAAAGGGACTCAGCGTGAGCTGTGCATTGCTTAACGATGACTCTCTTAGCCAACAGAAACCTGGTGAAGGTTTGAATAATCTAAGAATTTTTAAAAAGGGGACATTGAAGAGAGTGATTTTATTTTTCCAGTTTCACATTCAAGTAAATGCTTTTCCATTGTTAAAACAAACTAATTTTAAAGTAATATATCTCTGGCATATGTGTTCACTAAAAATAAAGAGATGTATATATATGGATAGAAGAGTGAATTATAGTACATCATAGTATAATATATTTTGTAAAAACAAACAAACAAAAACCAAACTCACTGCCATCGAGTCGGATCTAACCCATAGCAACCTGTCCTTGGGTTTCTGAAGTGGCATCACTATGGAAATAGATTCCCCAACCTTCCCTTTGAGGAGTGGCTGGTGAGTTTAACTGCCAACCTTCAGGTTAGCAGTCAAATGCCTTAGGCACTACACCACCAGAGCTCCTATATATTTTGTAAGTTAAATTTAAATGCATATTAATATTTTTGTGATCATATGTTTATGTAATTATTAATATAGAAGCATTTTTTTCACTTCTGAAAAAGTATAGCACTATTAAAATTTTGTTTATTTTCTTCTCTTATCTAGTCCTACATAAAACTGTCTAAGAAGGCAGACACTGTTTCAGAAACCCTGAGTTGCTTTTCCTACAAACAAAGTCCAAACTACACTGGCTGATATTATGGCCCACTATAATGTAGTCCCCACCGCTCATCTGTCAGTTTGTTGTACTATGGTGGCTTTGTGTGTTGCTGTGAGGATGAAAGATATGTCACTGGTATTTCAAATACCAGCAGGATCACCCATGGTCAGGTTTCAGCAGAGCTTCCAGACTGAGACAAGCTCCAAAGAAGGAAGGGGTCTTCTACTTCTCAAAGAATTGGCCAATGAAAACCTTATGAATAGCAGTGAAACACTGTTTGATATATTACTGAAAAACTTTGTGAATAGCCCTGAAACATTCTCAGAAGGCACTCAAAATACAATTGGGGAAGAGACGCCTCTCCAAAGTAGAGTTGACCTTAATGATGTAGATGGAGTAAAGCTTTCAGGACCTCCATTTGCTAATGTGTCATGACTCAAAATGAGAAGAAACAGCTCCAAACATCCATCAATAATTAAAACATGGAATGTATGAAGTATGAATTTAGAAAAACTGGCTGTCAAAAATGAAATGGAATGCACAAAGATGGAAATCCTAGGCATTAGTGAGCTGAAATGGACTGGTTTTGGCCATTGTGAATCAGACAACTGTATGATCTACTATGCTGGGAATGACAACTTGAAGAGGAATGGTGTAGCATTCATTGTCACAAAGAAAGTTTCAGGATCTATACTGAAGTACAATCCTCTCAGTGATAGGATAATATACATAAGCCTACAAGGAACACCAGTTAATACTACTATTACTCAAATTCATGCACCAACCACCAAAGCCAAAGATGAGGAAATTGAAGATTTTTACCAACTTCTGCAATCTGAAGTTGACCAAACATGAAATCAAGATATGTTGATTATTACTGGTTATTGGAATGCAAAAGTTGGAAACAAAGAAGAATCATCAGTAGTTGGAAAATACGGCCTTGGTGATAAAAATGATGCTGGAGATCACATGATAGAATTTTGCAAGACCAACAACTTATTCATTGCAAATACCTTTTTCTGAACAAAATAAATGGTGGCTATACATACGGACTTCGCCAGATGGAGTGCACAGGAATCAAATCAACTACATGTGTGGGAAGAGGCGATGGAGTTCAATATCTTCAGCTAAAACAAAACCAGGAGCTGACTGTGGAACAGACCATCAACTGCTCATGTGCAAGTTCAAACTGAAGCTGAAGACAAAACAAGTCCATGAGAACAAAAAAATATAATCATGATTATATCCCATATGAATGTAGAGACCGTAGAGACCATCTAAAGAACAGATTTGATACAGTGAACACCAATGACTGAAAACCAGAGGAACTGTGGGATGACATCAAGAACATCATCCACAAAGAAAGCAAAAAGTCATTAAAAAGACAGGAAAGAAAGGAAAGACCAAAATGAATATCAGAAAAGACTATGAAAATTGCTCCTGAGCAGAGAGTAGCTAAAGCAAGTGGAAGGAAGGACAAGATAAAAGAACCAAACAGAAGATTTCAAAAAGAAGATCGAGAAGAAAAAGTCAATTATTATAATGAAATGTGCAAACACCTGGAATCAGAAAACCAAAGGGAAGAACACGTCAGCATTTCTCAAGCCGAAAGAACTGAAGAAAAGATTCAAGCCTCAAGTTGCAATATTGAAAGATTCTATGGACACAATATTGAAGGATGCAAAAAGCATCAAAAGAAAATAGAAGGAATACATAGAGTCACTGTACCAAAAAGAATTGGTTGATGTTCATACATTTCAGGAGGTGGCATATGATCAAAAACCAATGGTATTGAATAAAGAAGTCAAAGCTGCACTGAAGGAATTGGTGAAGAACAAGGCTCCAGGAACTGATGAACACCCATTGAAATGTTTCAACATATGGAGGCCATGCTGGAGGCACTCATTCATCTATGCCAGGAAATTTGGAAGACAGCAACCTGGCCAACTGACTGGAAGAAATCCATACTTGTACCCATTCCAAAGAAAGGTGATCCAGCAGAATGTGGAAATTATCAAACAATATCATTAATATCACACACAAGCAAAATCTTGCTGAAGATAATTCAAAAATAGTTGCAGTATTAATATTGACAGAGAACTTCCAGAAATGAAAGGTGGATTCTGAAGAGGATGTGGAATGAGAGTTATCATTGCTGATATCAGATGGACTTGGTTGAAAGTAAAGAATACCAGAAAGATGTTTGCTTAAGTTTTATTGACTATGCAAAAGCATTCAATTGTGTGGAGCATAACAAATTATGAGTAACCTTGAGAAGAATGGGAATTTCAGAACACTTAATTGTGCTCATGAGGAATCTGTACATAAAACAGGAGGCTGTTACACGAACATTCTGTAGAACAAACAAGGGGATACTGCACAGTTAAAATCAAGAAGGCAGTGCATCAGGGTTGTATCCTTTCACCATATTTATTCAATTTGTATGCTGAGCGAGTAATCTCAGAAGCTGGACTATATGAACAAGAGCATGGTATCAGGATTGGAGGAAGACTCAATAACAACCTGTGATACACAGATGACACAACTTTGCTTGCTGAAAGTAAAGATGAATTGAAGCACTAACTGATAAAAATTAAGGACTACAGTTTGCAGTATAGATTACATCTCAACATAAAGAAAACAAAAACCCCACAACTAGACCATTAAGCAGCATCACAATAAATGGACGGAAGATTGAAGTTCTCAAAGACTTCATATTATTTGGTTCCACAATCAACACCAATGGAAGCAGCACTTAAGAAACGAGACAACATACTGCACTTGGCAAATCTGCTGCAAAAGACCTCTTTCAAGGCTGAAGAGCAAAGATGTCTCTTTGAAGACTAAGTGCGCTTAACCCAAGCCATGGTACTTTCAGTAGCCTCATGAAAGCTGAACAATGAATAAGGAAGACCTAAGAAGAGTTGATGCTTTTGAGTTGTGGTATTGGCAAAGAATACTGAAGATACCATGGACTGCCAGAAAAATGAACAAATCTGTCCTAGAAGGAGTGCAGCCAGAATGCTCCTTGGAAGGGAGAATGGCCAGACTTCGTCTTACCTACTTTGGTCATGTTGTCAGAAGGGACCATTCCCTGAAGAAGGATATCATCCTTGTAAAGTGGAGAGTCAATTAAATAGGGGAAGGCCCTCAATGAGATGAATTGACACAGTGACTACAATGATGGGCTCAGGTACAGCAAGGATTGTGAGGCTGGCACAGGACCGGGCAGTGTTTCATTCTGTTGTACATAGGGTTGCTAGGAGTCAGAGCTGACTCAATGGAACCTAACAACAACAACATAATGTAGTCTCAAACTAATTCTCCAATTTTAGTCTTGTCATAAAGTACTGCCCTGATAAATCTGTCTGGACATTACTCTCTGAACACAGGACACACAGTTCAACTTCTCGCCTGCACTGGTATACAGTGGTTAAACCATTTGACTCAAAACAGAAATGTCACTGATTCAAACCCACCAGCCACTGTGTGGAGAAAGATGTGGCAGTCTGCTTCCATAAGATTTACAGCCTTAAAAATCCTATGGGGCAGTTCCACTCTGTCCTATAAGGTCATGATGAGTCAGAATCAACTCAATGGCAGTGCATTTGGGTGAGCCTGGCATCAATACATTTCCACTTCCTGAAAGACATAACCCAATACTTCTACTTTATGGAAGGCCCAATTTTCAAGATTAATTCAAGCCTTGGAATTTAAGTTTCTCAATGGCCCCCTTCACTTCAATAATTTCTTTACCTCTGAGCTTCATAAGAATTTTCTGTGGCTCTAGTACATGTCACCACGTTACTTTTATATACCTTAGGAGACATACATATATATATATATACACACACACACACACACACATATGTGTGTGTGTGTGTGTGTGTTAGGAGACATATATATACATATATTTCTCCTAAGCTATTGCATTTGACCTGGGATGCTGGCAAAGAATAGTGAATGCACAATGAACTGCTAGAAGAACAAACAAATCTATCTTGGAGGAAGTACAACCAGACTGCTCTTTACAAGCTTTACAAGCGAGAATGGCCAAACTCATCTCTTGTACTTTGCTCTTGTCACGGCCAATCCCTAGCAAAGGTATCATACTGGTAAAGTTGGAGGGTCAGAGAAAAAGGGAAAGATCATCAGTGAGATGGCCTGACAAAGTAGCTAAATGATGGGCTCAAGCATAGCAGTAATTGTGAGGATGCTGCAGGACCAGGCAGTGTTTCATTCTATTGTACATAGGATTGTTATGAGTTGAAACAAATTCAATGGCACTTGACAATTACAACAAGCTCTTAAAGTGAGGGATAGTGTTTTATACTTCTTTGCATTCCTGCTACGTATCATATTATCAAAGATCAGCACTCCCTAGCATCGGTTAGTAAATATGACTAACATGTATGTAAGGAGATCTAGTCAAGATCATTACTATGTATACAAGTAGTCTGGTAGCTGTCTCTGGGAGGGAGGAAATGAGTTATAGGCCTGGTGTTAATCCATTCCTTTGTACTACCTGTGCTCAGGAAAGCAAAGAGTAAATCCTTTCCTGAAATTTAGCAAAATTTATAGAAAGACAGATTTATTGGAACTTATATGGTGACTATGCATGTGGACTTATCCAGATGGAATACACAGCAATCAAATCCACTACATTTGTGGAAAAAGGCCATAGAGAGGCTCAATATAATCCATCAGAAAAAGGACAAGTGCTAAATATGAAACAGATCATTAATTGCTCCTTTGCAAGTTCAAGCTGAAGCTGAAGAAAAATTAAAACAAGTCCACAAGAGCAAAAATACAACGAAATATATACCACTTGAATTTAGAGACCATCTGAAGAATAGATTTGATGCACTGGACACTAATGATCAAAGACCAGATGAGTCATGGAATGACATAAGAGCATCATACATGAAAAAGCAGAAGGTCATTAAAAAGATAGGAAAGGAAGAGAGGGGCAAATGGATGCCAGAAGAGACTCTGAAATTTGCTCAACTGAAGAGTAGCTAAAGCAAATGGAAGAAATAATTAAATAAAAGAGCTAAACAGATCATTTGAAAGAAATGTTCTCAAAGACAAAGTAAACTATTATACTGAAATGTATAAAGACCTGGAATTAGAAAAACAAAGGGAAGAACACACTCAGCATTTTTGAAGCTGAAAGAACTGAAGAAAAAACACAAGCCTCAAGTAGCATATTGAAAGATCCTAAGGGCAAAATACTTAACAATGCAGGAAGCATCAAAAGTAAGATGGAAGGGATGCACAGAGTCACTGTACCAAAAAGAACTGGTTAACATTCAACCATTTCAGGAGGTAGCATATGATCAAGAACCAATGCTAATGAAGGAAGTCCAAGCTGTACTGAAGGAATTGGAAAAAAAAAGGCTCCAGGAATTTACAGACTATCCACTGAGATGTTCTAACAAATGGATGCAGTGCTGTTTTCACCAAGAAATTTGAAAGACAGCCACCTGGACAACCAACTGGAAGATATTCATATTTATGCACATTCCAAAGAAAAGTGATCCAACAAAATGAGGAAATTATCGCACACAAGTAAAATTTTGAAGATAATTAAAAAATGGTTGCAGCTGCCTGTTAACAGGAAAACTGCCAGAAATTCAAATCTGATTCAGAAGAGGTTGTGGAAAGAGGAATGTCATTGCTGATGTCAGATCAAATCCTGGCTGAAAGCAAAGAATACCAGAAAGATGTTTACCTGCGTTTTATTGACTATGCAAAGGCATTCAACTATGCAGATCATGACATATTTCAATAGCATTGCAAAGAATGGGAATTCAAGAACATGTAATTGTGCTCATGAGGAATCTGTACGTAGACAAAGAGGCAGCCATTCTAACAAAACAAGGGGATATTGAATGGCTTAAAATCAGGAAAAGTATGTGTCATAGTTGTATCCTCTCACCATTCTTATTCAATCTGTATGCTCAGTAAATAATCTGAAAAGCTAGACTATATGAAGAACAAGGTATCAGGATTAGAGGAAGACTCATTAACAACCTGCAATATGCAGACAACACAATGTTGCTTGCTAAAAGTGAAGAGGACTTGAAGCACTGACTGATGAAGATCAAAAACTATAGTTTTCAGTATGGATTGGACCTCAACACACAGAAAATGAAAATCGTCACAACTGGACCAATAACCAACATCACAATAAATGGAAGAAAGTTGTCAAGGATTTCATTTTCCTTGGATCCACAATCAACACCAATGAAAACAGCCATCGAGAAATCAGGTATCATACTGCACTAGACAAATCTGCTTCAAAAGACCTCTTTAAAGTATTAAGAAGGAGCTCTGGTAGCATAGTGCCTAAGGCACTTGACTGCTAACCAGAA
>NW_006921687.1:4282278-4284192 GCF_000298275.1 Orycteropus afer afer
TTCAAACCCACCAGCCACTCCTCGGAAGGAAGATGGGGCAATCTACTTTCGTAATGATACTGCCTCGGAAACCCAAAGGGGGTCGCTATGAGTTGGGTCTGACTCGACGGCACATAACAACAACAACAAAGTATTAAGAAGCAAACATGTCACTTTGAAGACTAAGGTGCACCTAATCCAAGTCATGGTATTTTCAGTAGCCTCACATGCATGGGAAAGCTGGACAATAAGTAAGGAAGACTGCAGAAGAATCCTTGCATTTGGATTCTGGTGCTGGCAAAGAATAGTGAATACACCACGGACTGCCAGAAGACAGAACAAATCTGTCTTGGAAGAAGTACAGCTGGAATGCTCCTTAGACGTGAGAATGGCCAGACTTCATCTCATGTACTTTGGTCATGTTGTCAGAAGGAACCAGTCCCTGGAGAATGATACCATGCTTGGTGAAATATACAGTAAGCAAAACAAAAGAACCTCAATGAGATGATTAACACAGTACATGTGATAATAAGCTCAATCATACAAAAGACAGCGAGGATGGTGCAGGACCTGGCAGTGTTTCATTCTGTTGTACATAGAGTCGTTATGAGTTGGAGCCAACTCAACAGCACATAACAACAACAACAACACTTATATGGAAGCTCAAAGATGATCAGTCACATTTTTTTATTGGACAGTATAAAATTAAAGAAGATGATGCATGCACAAGTAATAATAATCAAGATGCACAAGTAATAATAATCAAGATGCACAAGTAATAATAATCAAGATGCACAGAAGAAATGACATATGCCCCCTTTTAATTCCCATTTACTGTGGGGATTTTAAGGAGCTGTTGTGGTGCAGTGGATAAGGCATTTGGGTGCTAACTAGAAGGTTGGTGGTTCAAACCCACCAGCTGCTCCGTGGGAAGAAGATGAAGCAATCTACTTCCATAAGGATTTATAGCATTGGAAACCCTATAGGGGTACTATGAGTCACTATCAACTCAATAGCAGTGGGTTTTTATGAAGATTTTAAAACATGACATTAAATTTAATTGGCATGGAAATGAAATGGAGGGAGATAGCATTGATGGGATCGAGAGTAAGAAGAGAACTAGAATAAAATTGTGCAGGAAAGGGTATGTGAAGGATAGTAAAAGTTGAATATAAAACATATATGGACACCTAGATACAATGTGAAAAGAGCTCATTGGCCAGAAAGTGAGGCCAAGATGCCTTTCCACCAAGCTTAGAAATAAACTGAACTAGAAAATGCAAAAGCAAACAGCAAAAATGAAACTATATGACCTTAAAACACAACATCTAGTAAGACAAAATGTGTATAGAATAAAAATAGTGAATGCTAACCAAAGGTACTAGACATCTTTGAAACACTCACAATACAACTTATTTCAAATTAACATCATTTGTTGATTTATATTACATGTAGGTTCTCAGGATAATGAAACATTTCTTCAAATCAATTTGGAGATGGCAAACACTAAACAATCTAAATGCAGTCCAAAATTTTGTATTTTCTTGTTGCTTTCCTTTGCTATATTTTTCCTAGGAAGTCCACTGTAATTGGCTCTCTACCCAACAGTAGAAAGTCCTATAAGCAGAACACCTACCCCAGGGAGATTCACCCACCTACCCTAGGGAGATGCACCCCCTAGAGCAATCATCCATGAAATATCAGAGAGGCAGCATTCACAAAGAAGGAAAGCTGGACAGACAGGAATGCTTAGATAAGAAGAGCGGTGGAAGCGGTGGTCACAGGGAGGAGAGGGGAGGAGAGTTTTTTATGGTTGGGGATTGTAACCAGGGCCGTGAAATCAAATGTGCATGAACTGGTTAAGAGTAAAACAAATCCGCTTTGTAAATCTGCCCCCAAATCGCAACAAATAAATAAATGCATAAATAAATAAAA